>NW_005315136.1:0-979 GCF_000412655.1 Myotis brandtii
GCAGTGTTTATTCAAATACATTTCATTTTCAAAATTGGGCTATCCGCTGTTCAAGTGTGCCTACAGTTTTGGGGGACACCCTGGACATAAGACATTCACTTCTTCTGTCCTTTTCCGAGCGGCATCTGTGTGAGAGGCGGCCTGGCTTGATGCAGGTGCATCCGAGGTTCTGAGTAAATCCTTGTCGAGTGAGTCACACTACGAAATGTGCATTTTGATCCAAAGATATGATTCGAGTGCTCCTTGCAACCGTCTGACTCATTCTCAATATCAAAATTGCTGTAAGCATGTACCTTGAAATAAACAGGTGAGTTAACGACCTATTTTATAAAGGCCTAGAATCAATGCATACATCGAGGGCTCTGGACAATGCTCTGCCTTTAAACATTATGGTAAGAATTCAGACTCGCAAAAGATGGTGATGCTTTGGTCCAAAGAGAGAGAGGTTTCCCTGATGTGGTGCCCTCTGGCTTCGCAGAGTGTAGACAAGAGCACGGACAGGTCCTGAGGGGCGGCAAAGAGGAAAGGAAACCGTCAGTCTGGAGTCACAGCGCCACCTGGTGAAAGAAGGAAGGGCTATTCCCGCAAGGAGTCCACCGTTTATCACAATTTGGTGAGGCGTGTAGTGTCAGATCTAGGAAAAAAAATAAAAAGTAAATGGAAACACTACCCTGTGGACTCGCACATTGTTACTGAGTGAATTCACCAGCAGCAACATTGTATTATATATATATTATCGTGTTAATCCCTAAATACACAGTCTCATTCGTTCACGTATTTATTCATTCCTTAGCTAATATTTGTCAAGCATCTACCTCCCTTCCTATTGGTGCTGCAATTACAGAGAGGATGAAAAAGGCGCGTTTCTCTTGGGGCTCCAGTATCACAGGGCAGACAGAGTTAAAAAAATAAATGCGTTAGGGAGGGCTCCAAGGATGTTGAAGGGGGGTGCTGCTGTCTGTGGGTGGTGCATACATTT
>NW_005315137.1:0-979 GCF_000412655.1 Myotis brandtii
TTCTTTATGCTCATACTCTTCATATGGAGTTTAGTTGTTAGTCAGTGACTTGAGAGGAATTCATACGCATATCAGGGGGCCACCTTCCCAGAGTTCCCTTCCCTCTGTGATTATAATCTTCAAGTTCTAGCTACTTTGATTGCCCAGGCTCAAAACTTTTTCTCCATAGTTTACTGAGATCTACATATTTTTTGCTGGGTATCTATTCGTCTGCTTACAGGAAACATAAAGCAATCTCAGGGAAAGAGCCAGATGAAGTGGTAAAGCTTGCCACCTGTACCTTCCTTCCTTTATGCACCCAAGCCCCTCAGACCCTGCCTGTACTCATTGCCTGCAGTTATTGTTAAGTATTTGTCTAGGTTTTGTAATGTTTTCAGTGGTTAGAATGTCCCAAGCCAAACCCCAAAGTATGAATATGCTCACAAAATACCCAAGCACTCTAGGTTTTCCTGAAATTTCCTGGTAATATGAGTGCTTAATGTCAGTATTCTTATCTTTGCTCCTACAGTCTGGTCCAGGTATTTTGACAACATCCCAATCTTTTATTGCCCCAGGCAATTACTCAAAAGCATTATTGAGAAAGATTCTAACCAAAAAGTTGCTTATTCCTGTTTCTAGCTGAAATTTCTATTGCCACTCAAAATTTTTATCTTCAACCTTGAGACTCTTGCCATTTTTTACACAATGCCTTAAAACCGCTTCCATTTGTCCAATTTTCCTCCTAGCCAAGTTTCTCCAAGTTGCCATACATGTTCACCACTTTCTGGCTTGCTTCACACCTTCCTTTGGTGACTCTCAGTGCTTACATTCCCAATTTGATTTCTGACTAGTTTGTACCTGTCTTTTTCAAATTACAATTTTACCTCCCATGTTCTGGGCCCCACATAGAGTGGACATTTCTTCAAGGAAAGGACTTTGTCATCTATATATTTTGTGCCTATCTCAGATCTTAACAGAATCTGTTGGTTCAAAGCTACTC
>NW_005315138.1:0-979 GCF_000412655.1 Myotis brandtii
CGCAGAGGCCTTAAGGTCACGTTAGAATCTCTATGGGCTCATCATCTATGTGCAGTCATCTCCCACTTTGTTTGGTCTGATAACCCTCCGTTGTTTTCTGCCGGTCCTTGGCCAAGTCACCTGTGTCTCCCTCACTGACCTTTTCTCGTCCACACAGTTCGAGATTATGCAAAAGACCACAAGGTTAGCAGTCAGAGATGCAGGTCATGCCATAAGCCCTGCCATGCCTGGTTGTGCTGAGCAAGTTTTGTAGAGAGTTTCAGATTCTCTCTGCTTGTCCCCTGGCACTGAGATCTGCTGGGGTCGCAACTGTGAGCTCTGCTGAGAGCAGATGGGGAAAACGCTCTGTAGACTCCACGGTGCTTGGCAACGGTCTCTTGTAGCAAGAAACTGATTTCTCTAAACCTTGCATCCAGAAGGCCACCTCTGTGTGGCTCAGTTGGTTGAGCGTCATCTTGTGAACCAAAGAGTTGCCGGTTCTATCCCCAATTGGGGTGCATGCAGGAAGCAACCAATTGATGTTTCTCTCTCTGTCTGTCTCTCTAAAAATCAATTAAAAACATTTTTTTTTAAAAAAAGAGAAAGCAATTGGTTCAAACATGTCCTTTATTTTTTCTCCTTCCATAATGCTGAGCTCATGAATCCCAAAGAGTTTGTCCCAGCCCAGGGCCTCCAGGAGTAACCAGTGGCACCTTTTTGTCTTCTAGGAGCCAACATGCCCTACCAACCACAGCCCACCAGCTACGACTATGACGCCCCCCTGAGTGAGGCAGGGGACCTCACCGAGAAGTATTTTGCTGTGCGAGATGTTATCCGGAAGGTGGGTGCTTTGTACGGACTGCGGTGGGCTGGTCTAGGGCAGAGCCTGCCTTGGACTCACTGTGCTCTGTAGACCAGCGGTTGCCAACCTTTCAGACCTCACGGACTACGGGTTGGCAACCGCTGCTCCAAAGGTTTTCTTAAACCAGCGGTCGCCAAC
>NW_005315139.1:0-979 GCF_000412655.1 Myotis brandtii
GGTTAGGGCGACCTTGTTATTTTTTAAAATATGTTTTTATTGGTTTCAGAAAGAGGGAGAGGGAGAGATAAAAATATCAATGAGAGAGAAACATTGAACCCTGTCTCCTGCATGCCCCCTACCCGGGATTGAGCCCACAATATGGGCACATGCCCTGACCTGAATCAAACAGGCAACTTCCTGGTGGATGGGCTGATGCTCAACCAACTGAGCCACACTGGCTGAACTTGACCAGGTTATTCTTGCTTACAATATAGGCAAAGAAATGTATTTATTTAACCCAGTTAAAATATTACTTAACCTTTTCCTACTTATTCTACATATTCATAGTCTACATATTCATCCTTAATATTTTAATTATCCTCAGGTGTGTTAGTGTATTGTGGCAGGCTGTGTAGAAATTAGGTAATACAACCCAATAGAAACAACAATAAAGCAAAATAAATGTATCTAACATACTGAAAAACTATATATCTCTTCCGAGAATTGATTTAACCAAACAAAATGGAAAACTCAGATATCTTTTCTGAAATTGCTGTCATTACATCGGTGACACCGCCAGCAAGGGAAATCATTCTGTGCTTTAGCAAACAGTTCGCTGCTGCCACTTCTTTTCTTTGTGCCGGGAAATTCCCCTGAAGGTACACACATGAGGGTGAAGTTCAATAACATTTGGAGTTGCCTGACTTGGTGTCAGTTTGAAACTTGGATTTCTAAATAAAATTGACAAAGTCATTTATAGAAACTTCACATTTTTATCCTTGGGACTAATAACATCAGGGAATAGAAGCATCTAACGACCAAGATAGAAAGCTCCCCTGATGCTTTGTGATTTTTAAATGAAAATAATGGAAGATGAAAGCAAATCTTCATTTTTGTCTTGTTTGTGATGCCTAATAATTATGCTTGAGGAGACAAATACTCATTGAGATACAAAACATTTAAAAACTCCATAGGCTATGCCATGCTGATGCAGTTT
>NW_005315140.1:0-979 GCF_000412655.1 Myotis brandtii
TTAGCATATTCCCTCTTTATTAGATAGGATGCCCATACAAGGTAGATTTTCAGAGACAGAAAGCAGGGCGTGGAAGCAGGAATTCAATGACAAATAGGCATGAGGGGACTCTGAAGTGATGGAAATGTTCTAAACCTGGACTGCTGTGATAGGTGCCAAACTCTAAAATCTACTAAAAATCACTGGACTGAACCTGAATGATGGGTAAGTTTTATGGTATTTAAGTTGTACCTCAATATGGCTGTGTGTGTTTTTAAAGAATACATTCCTAGAAAAATATTTTGATAGTCTCAGTAGGATACACCAGCCAAGATCTGGTTTCTGTTTACTTATGTATTCATTCCTTTACTCACATATTTGAACACATATTATTGTGCCAGGCACTGTACTTTATTACAAAGCTGCAACAAAGAACCACAAAGTGATAATAGGTTGAGATGAAAACATCAGCTTAATAAGAAAAGACTGTAAAGAAAAAAGCATTAAGATAATTGGTAGCAACATAGCACCAAAATATCTATGCAGAAAACTGTATCCATGATATAGAAGACACACTTAAGATATTATATACCATATACAAAATATTCACCAGTCAACTATAGCAGCAACCAATAGTATCTGATAACAACTTCCCATTAAAATACCCCCAAATTCCCAGTAAAATACATAAAATACAAAAACTGGAAATATATGATCAATGTATTTCCTTGTCCAGAAACATACTTGTAAATCAGTTTAATGCATAATACATTACTGACAGGACCTACCAATGTTTATTTGGCCAATTCTCTATTGTTATTTACTTGTTTTTAAATTTTCATGACTATAAATAACACTATGAGAAATATCCGTGTATGTATAAACATCTTTGCACACATGATTATTTTCTTAAACTAAATTTTTAGAAGAGGAGTTGCTAGGTGAACAGGTATGGGATGTACTTGATTACAAAGCATCTATATGTATAAAAGCCTAATAT
>NW_005315141.1:0-979 GCF_000412655.1 Myotis brandtii
GTCCTAACAGTTGCTTAGGCTTTTATATATATAGATTCTCCTGTGGTCAATCAGAATAGAATATCAAATCAAAATTTTGAGTGACAATTCATGGGATGGCAAATAGTGACAGAATGGAAAGAGTAGATGAGTTTGGGGATGGCATTCTGTGGCTATTTTCTTTAATAAATGGTTAAAATTAGAGTACCGTGTGTTGTGGATTATATTTTAAAAATAATAATTTTTCCTAAGATGGCTAATTCTCTACTAAGAAAATATTTGTGTGGTGCAGGGGGCAGGGGAGAGAATCTTAAAAATAGTCATTTTCTTGTTTAAAAATGCAAAAATTTGTGCTTATAATTTTAGCACATTTCTATCAAACCACTTTTGAAATTACACAACACCATCCACAATCACTTCTTGCAAATATTCATTATATTTTATATCACATGCTGGGTGCATTTTTGAGTGTGAGATTGGAAAGGTTGATTTCGATGCTTTTTAATTGTATGCAAACTTATATGACATTGTTTCCCATCTCATTGAGTAGTGTCAAAAATAAAATAAAAAGAGACCAGGTTATTTTCTTCATACATGAAAGAAATATCTAGGCTCGGGGACTTGGGAGATATTTGGAGATAATTACTAGGTCGCTTGAGTCAAGAAGCAAACTTTTCCATGTGAAATGTGGTGTCTATTAAAATCTCTCCCCTGTCTGCCTGACAGTGAAGTGAGCTGTTGGATGTAGAGAGAAACGCTATGCTAATTTAATTATCTTGAGTACTCGATACCCAATGGCAAAATTATCACATGTCGTCGATTTTAAAATTAAGCTATTTTAAAACCAGAAGGCAGTATGGTGGCTTGAGAGAAAGATTTGTCCTAAGATAAACCTGAACTTTAATCCTGGCCTCCCTGGACATATTTTATCAATAAATGAAGATAAAATATTTACCTATAGTATTAAAAAATTAAGAGTTAAGTGAAATGTAAAAAAAAA
>NW_005315142.1:0-979 GCF_000412655.1 Myotis brandtii
GTTCCTCCTTCTTCCATGTTCCTGCTTCCACAGGTGTGATGCAGCCTGCTTATTGTATTCCACACTTCTAGTTCCCTCCCTTTTGATACCTCATAGCCTTTGCTCTTACCTATCAAGTCTCTGGCTGGTTCTTGGTATTTCCTCCACTCAGGATGGACCTTTCTATTTCTGGGACTGATTTTATCGATGTCCTGCTACTCTGAGGACAGTTCTTTTTCCTCCTTCTTTTTCCTTCCTTCTTCTTTATTTTTTACCTCCTCCTCCTTCTCTCTTTTTCTGTAGAGTCTCTATCTTGTCTTTTGTCTGGTCCAGTCTCAAGAGTGTGTATTTAGTATAATGTATTGCTTACCTGAAAATTAAAGTTCATAGTATGTATGCTCTATTCCCAATACTGAAGGTGTGCTTTATGGATATTTTTGTTCTCTTTGCTCATCAGTAAGTGTTTTTTTTATTTGTTTGTTTTGTTTTTTTAGAATGTGTGAAGAGTTGTGGATAGTTCCAGTTTTCATTATGTCTTGGAAACCATATGGATAAAAAGGATTACATTAATTTTTAGAAGCCATGTTAGTTACTTTTTGGTGACACGTGGTATAAATAAATAAAAATTAACTGAATCTATTGTATATCTTTTCCAAAAATTCTCTGGATGAGGTAGCATAGTATAGTAGTAAGTTAGATGGATTTTAAGGGTAGAGGGTAGAACCTAATATATTCTTCTGAAAGGTAATGGTTGGCACATTGTGACCTTCATATATTTTAATAAATATTTTATAGCAATATAAGGACCTCCTTGCATGCTTGATTATCAGAACAAAAATTGTGTCAAGTATTGGGTTTATAATTTCTCACATCTGTGTCAACTATGATGATGGTTAGGCTATAGTATCTGAACTTTTACTTTAATCTTTATAGAACGTTCTCCTTCTATGATGTGCATTGATTCCCAGGGGGCAGACAGTCAATGCAGGAGCTGCCCCCT
>NW_005315143.1:0-979 GCF_000412655.1 Myotis brandtii
TTTTTTTTTTTTCTTTTTTGCAATATTTATATAACACCCAAATAAAATTTTTGTGAGAATTAAATAAACATAACAAGAAATAAATACAATGAAAATAACAAATATAATAACAAATATAAAGAATATAAGATTATGAGTTGCAACACCTAATATTTTTTAAAGCCGTAATTATAGCTCTTCATAGCTTGAAGCTGGATAGGCCTAGACAGAAAGCCCTGTACCCACTGATGGGGTTTTGGTCTTTTCAACTGGTTATTATCCTCAACCCTAATTGGCCATTTCTCTGACTCGCATACATATCCTAGCTACAACCATTGATTCCTTTCTCCTTTTGTGATTCCTGATAATCCTTCTCACTACCACTCCCCCTTCTCTTCAATTCCCACTGGGAACACACACAGGGAAAGCTTCCCTCACCTGGCCTCATGCATGGGCTCTTGGAAAGCCCTCTGCTGCCCCCATCAGTCATTGTGAGGCAATGCCCACAACCTACGGAGGAAGTTCACCTTCCAATAACCATGAAGATTTGCTCTGCATTGGGTTCCAGTAAAGGGAACAGTAATCTGAACTTTACAGTGACAGAAATAAAGAAAACCTAGAGTGTTTTACAAATTTGCATATGTCAACTTGACATATTATCTTGGAGTGCGTTTTTAAGGTTGTACCAAGGAGGGACAGAGAGAATCCAAATTTAAGCAAACCCTTTTATTAAAAAGCAGGCAGCGGTTTTTAATAATTTTCAAAGAAAGATTCTAGAATAATCTTGTGTTTTAGTCCATTCAGGGTGGCATAAAAAATGCCATAGCCTGAGTGGATTAAACAACAAATATTTATTGCTCGTAGTTTGCAGGTTAGGAAGTCCAAGATCAGGGTGCCAGCAGATTTGATGTCTAGTGATGGCCCTGCTTCCTGATTCCCAGACAGCCATCTTCTCACTGTGTCCTCACATGGTACATTAATTAATGAGAAGTTTACTAAA
>NW_005315144.1:0-979 GCF_000412655.1 Myotis brandtii
ATATCTGAATATTAAGAATGTTGTTTTCTTCTTATTTTTTATATTTTTTAAATGTTAAGTTTTATCCTAATATTTGAGTCAGATTAAGTTGTTGAATTTTGAGTATTTTAGTGCTTTAAGTTTTCTGATCTTTTTTCCTAGAGTGTAGCCATCTGTCAACATCCAAGTTAGTCTTTTCCCTTTCGCTATTTTCTTTCTCAAGCCACAATCTGAAAAGTTCTTTGTCAAAGACCATTTGCCCACATATTTAGTATTAACCATTGTGCCACCAGTTCTTACTTCAATCTTCCAATCTTTGATGGAAAGAACTCCGTGGTCTCCTACTCTGTCATGACTGGGAGTCCTTGCACATATCTTTTTGGGGGTTCGTGAAGGGGTTTTCTATTGTCACAGAACCCACCATGCCTCTGCATGCTTGTTCCAACTCCTGGCTACAGATGACAGAGTCACTTGAGGTCTGATTACTGCCTCTGCAGCTAGTGTTTCTCCTACAGGTCACTGACATTTTTGGCAAAGTGTTGCTTCCTGACACATCCTCTAGGCACCAAAGCCAAGTAGTTCATCAATCCTCAGGACACATTCTTACTTGGGCAGCAAAACAGTGTATCCCAGGGTGAAGAGAGATCTCAGTTTGCAGCCCCATGGAGTTCAGATGGGAATCTTTGGACCTGAGCCAACATTTAAGCTCCCAGTTAAACATTTTATCTTCCTTATTGTCTTCTCCTGTCATCATCATTAGCCTCTGCCTGTTGTAAATGTCACTGCTGGATTCTAATAGTGAACAAAGCCTAGCTAGCATCCGCAATATACCTGTCACTCTTCATCTGGCTATATTTTACACGAAAAGATTTCCTTTCGGAACATACTTCATGCCTAAAGATTTCCTTTCTTTAACAAAATCAATTTTTTTACTTTGACTTACCAAGCATGTATGAACTGAAGACTGACACTGGACCAGGGCTATTTTAGGAGAAGGAAG
>NW_005315145.1:0-979 GCF_000412655.1 Myotis brandtii
AGTGGCTCTGGTGTCGGGTCTGGACGGGGCTGCTCAGCAGGTCTGAGGCCCCACCGCAGAAGTCCAGTGCCAACCTGTCTGCCACAGGAGCCCTAAGACTGAGGAGCTGGAGCCAGTACTGAGAGAACCTGCGCCCACTGTCTAAAGGCTGCGGTCAGGCCTGCCCGCTGCTCTGCAGGGGTCAGCTGGTAGCTCTCCTGGTGACGGTGAAGCGCCTGGGTGCTGGGGTTGCTTGTGGCCCACTCAGCTTTTGGGGCGGTGGCCCGTAACCCTCCTTTGCCTCAGGTGCTAATGCCGCCCTGGCACTGGAGCTCTTATACGTACCCTGCAGCTGTCGCCTCTGCCACCTCCGCAGGGCACCGAGGTTCTGAGCACCGCCGTGAAGGGAGCAGAGGCGCACACCTGCCCCCGCGGCCGGCTGGCGCACGTTTAGGGCTCAACTCCACACACTCTCCCAATGGACCCTCCCCTTCCGCTGTCCCTGGCACTTCCAGTTGTGCTGGTGTGGACGTGCTCCTGGCAGGGCTGGGTCTTCAGTGCCAGGAAATGAGCCTTGAGGAGCTCAGCCCTGACCCGAGAGCTGTAGGCCGAGGGGCAGCTCCAAGGTGAAGGGCCGGCCTCCCTCCCACATGTGCGGCACCTGGGCAGGCACTGTGCCAAGCAGTTACTTCTGTCTAAGCTGGTGGCCTTCTCAGGCCAAGACCAAGGCTCTTCTTATTGTGTGAAAAAGCCGACTAGAGCCCACACCTTCCCTCCCCTTGGCGGCCCCTGCCCTGGGGGACAGAGCAGCACTCGCCAGATGCTGGGCCACGGGAGGAGCAGGGCTCTAGTCCATGGAGAAGACGACTCCCCACCCAGAAAACGGGGACACTTAAGTGACCGACAACAGTACCTTTTTATACGCGTCGATCTGTTCATTAAAATGGGCTGGTCATCCACCCGGTCTCGTGTGTGCTGGGCTGGAAGCAGCGAGGCCGTC
>NW_005315146.1:0-979 GCF_000412655.1 Myotis brandtii
TGTGGGATTTTGTGGTATTGGAGTGCGAAGGCACACAGACAAATACCCAAGCAAAATTAGTGTTAGTTTCACAGTCGTAGCTGCCTAAGTCCACACATGCGCATACACAACTGCCCACGCACGAATATTTCCAACCTTTTAGGGGTGAAAATATCTGCCCTTGTTGATTAAGCTCGCACTAGAAGTCATTAACCCGTCAGGATCACTCTATAGATTGTCGGTACAGTGAGAGAAACACGGTTCATCTTCAACGAACCCTGGGCAAAAAGAAATTGCTATGACATGTGTCTCTTACATTATGATCCTTATTAAAAGAGGTTTTTATTTTATTACTGCCAGTATTTAATTTTGACTAGGCTAAGCCACATCGCTGATTAAACTAGAGCTCCAGGAAAAGAACACATTATCTTGATAGGTATGTGCTGAAAACATAAATAAAACAGATACAAATAGACCGTGGAACTATCACGGTCTATTATTTATTCATTGTTAAATGATAACCACCTAATTATATTTTATTATCTTATTCATCAATGTTGATCTCTTAAACACTGATTTCTCAGGAAAGGAGAACTTAAATATCCCCTGTTTCTCAGGCAAGAAATTGTAAAACTCAAATTGTGCTCCTTGGTCTGATGCCTGGTTTATAGAAATTACATAATATAAAATGCGTAGGATCCTTCTAATCTGAAATAGCACCAAAAACAAGTCTCCACGAGCATTCATTAGAAAATAATTTGGCTCAAATTTCTAACCGTTCTCTATATTCATACACACATAAAAATTCCAATATTAACATATTGCAAAAATGTATAAGACACTTTAGCTAAAGAATTTATGCAAAGTGCAGTCAAATCTGAATCATCCATGCTAAAGAGTAATTTGAGGAGAAAAAAAATATTACTAGCTCACTTTGGGAAGCCATCTCATTCCATCAGATCCATTCATTCTCATTTTCTCTCTGTCCCCCCCAACCCCC
>NW_005315147.1:0-979 GCF_000412655.1 Myotis brandtii
ATCAAAGCAGGACTCTAGGTCTCTCCTCCGACTCTGAAAATGCAGGGTTGGAGGGGACCAAAAGGCATTTCTTAGTTTAAAGGGGGTAACTTGCAGCTGAGTGACACATGGCCAGGAACGGCACCCGTCACCGCGCCAGGGACCAGTTGCGATGACAAGAACCCAGCTCAGGTCCAGGCTCCGATACTTGCTCGCCGTAGCTTTGAACAGGTGAGTCCAACGGTCTCAGCCCGGGTTTCCCCTCCAGTCCAAGGTTGGGTGAGGCTTTGGAGATGCAAAGTGGTAGTTGTTGGCGGCTCTCCCAGCTCACCTGCGCCCAGGACACCCCGCGGGGTACAGCGACCTACCCGGTCCGGGACCCAAAAGCCAGAAGATCTGATCTTGGCTCTTAGGAAACTAATCAAGAGCTCTTATCCGGGGGCACATCTGGAAATAAGGTGTTTTACGCTACAAAGAAATCACTTCCGGGTCAAAGTAGGCAAGTGGGCGTGACCCTGGGGGGTCCCTTCTCACACACACATCCCCCCCCTCCCCGCCCCCAACAGGCGTTGAGTCTCCCGGCTACCCGGCTACCCGAAAGTTGCGGTTTTCTGGGTTCCGGTTGTTGACAAGCACCGCTATTTCCCTTTTTGCTGCACGTACGCCTTTGCACATGCCCAGAGCTCTGGTCCGCCGGTCCACGGAACACGGTTTTATTACTAAAAACTACATTTCCCAGAAGACTGCGCGAGTAGGTGGGGCTTCGTCGCCCGAGAGGACGGGAACGGCGCTCGAGTGGACTCTTGAGTTTGTGACCTCTTTCTTTTATTTAACACAAAAATGGTGTATCCGCACGCAGGGCCCCGCGGCCGGGGCAGACCCAGTGCGGATGGACCAGCGCGGCCTGGCCCCTTAGAAGGTGAGGCCGAGCTGCCCTTGGAGAAAGAGTGAGCCCCTCCCTGCCCTGCCCCTCTCCTGGAGTTTGGAACTGTCAAGCCTC
>NW_005315148.1:0-979 GCF_000412655.1 Myotis brandtii
AGGGGGGAAGAACAGACTAGGCCCACAGAGAATCAGCCTCCAGGCTGGAAACACCCCATGTCATCACAAGTGGTTGGTGTGAATTCCGCCATGTCCTCCAGTCTCATTTCCAAAGACCCCTGAGAAGCCCAGGTCTCAGAGCCAGCATGAGCAGGTGGCCCCGGGAGTGAATTTAAATGAAGGAAAATGAATGCTGAATGAAGGGAAGCCTCACTCCAGAAGCAGCATGAGCAATTCCCAGGGCATGTCGCTGCCAGGATGCACTGCAGAAATATGATGGAATTTCTAATTTGCTTTAATTATAAGAAAGTAAACACTGCCCTCGACATGTCATCATGTTTATATAGGAGCCCAACCAGCTGCTTTTCTGCTGGCATGGCCCTGGAACCACTCAATTAAATCTCAGGGCACAATTTCTTTTTATGAATGAAATGCCATTAGTATGAAGCCAGCAAGTTGGGTTTTTTGGTTGTTGTTTTTTTATTGTTTGCTTTGCAGGCTGTGACTGTACAAGGACAAGTGACCAACCGCAGCACTTTCCGATTTTAAACTACCAATGAGAATTTCCAAGACTAGAGCATTTAGGGTCCCTCTTTTTGAGGCATCAACATCATTATTTTAAAACTTTCCACTCTGCAAGACGAATGGAACAAAAATATTTTATTCATAGCATACTATACTAGCAATAAAATAATTTTTAAAAAAGAGAAAGGCAAGTTTACTTCTTAAGAGGCTACAGGTAATCTTTAAGGTGAAACCTTAGATAAGGTTTACCAAAGGAATTAGAATTTTTCTGGAGCTGAGAAACCTGGGAAATTATTTTCACGTTAGAGATTATACAACGGGTGCCCAACTTTCATACGTTGTTGAAGATATGGATGTTTTACAACAGCACTGAGTCAGATGCCCTTAAAGATTTTTCAGATCTATCAAACTGAATCCACAGTTAAACAAATCAAGAAAAATTTTTGCTTGAGAA
>NW_005315149.1:0-979 GCF_000412655.1 Myotis brandtii
TATTAGGCATGGCCGGCTGACATGCTTGGCCAACGGCGTGTGAGCAATGAGAGAGCCATGCTCCTTCTGGATGGCAGCTAACAGCCAGTTTGCAAATCACCCAGCACTTTCCTTGTGCTCCCGAGACTGGCAACAGTGTCTGCTCTCTTACCTGGATCTTGGAGTGAGGAAGCTTGGAAGCAAAGCTGCCAGCTGAACAATGAGGCACGGGCTCATGAGTGAGTAAGAAACTGTTGTTCAATAAGCCACTAAGATTGGGGGAGGGTGTGTTTGTTATCATAGCACAACCTAGCCAGTCCTGACTGATACAAGGGTCAGTTAGCATTAAAAGGAGCAAAGTCCGCAAAGCTCCTCACACGATGTTTGGCACGTAGCAGATGATTGATTTATTCAATCTAAAAATGTATATTAATATCCTACCAAGTAGTAGATGCTGGAGACTCATTGATGCGGACAACAAAAGGTGGCCTCTGCTCTCTTCTGCTTGCCATCTAGAGTCGATTCGGACCGGTATACTTTGTCATTGCTTTGTGTTGATAAGATGCTCTGTTTGCATAAATGCTGGAGCAGGGAGTTTGTCTGCACTGTTGGAAAGAGGATCTAAGAAGACATTAACATGCACTGTGGCCGCCACATCCATTCTTCAGAAGTAAAATCACATTGTGTACAAGGCACAATATTTTTGTGGGGAATTGTGAAAATACTGCATTTTACAAAAGCACATTGATAATAGCTGCTATTGATTTTGCACTTGCTATGTCCCAAACTCTGCAGTAAATGTTTCCCACACACTATCTCATTTAATAGAATCCTTGCAAAGATGCTATGAGATTGGTATTATGATGCCCAGATTTTTTTTGTTATTAATCTTCACCCAAGGATATTTTTCTATTCATTTTTAGAGACAGTGAAGAGAGAGGGAGAGACAGAGACACAGAAACTTCAATGTGGGAGAGACACATCGATTGGTTGCCTCCAG
>NW_005315150.1:0-979 GCF_000412655.1 Myotis brandtii
TTAGTTGGGACACCCGTAAGTCAAGGCCCCACTGTATCTTGTTTAGTTGGGTGATGTGCACTGGAGAGGACACTGAGGCCCGGGAGGTGAGAACGTGGACCCGAGTCTATACCACCAGCCGCCGGGCGGCGGCTGGGAGGGATCCCAGCCTGGCAGCCTGTCTCCAGGTGGACCTGACTTCAAAGCCCACACACTAACCACTGCGTTATGAGGCCCTGGTGCCGCCCAGACACCACATCAGCCCCACAAAGGCTCCTTCCCGGTAATTGAAGGGCGGGAATGCCCTTCCCAGGCTTGGCCTGTCCGTATCCTTAATGAGATCTTTCTCACTCTGGCTTCCCATTCTTTGATCTCCTTTCCTATGGAGCCATTTTCTTCTGAACATGAGGAGAGGACACCGTAAAGAAGGGTTTTCTGGGAAAGCGATGTGTTTGTGGGGGAGGGAGAGGGGTGGGGAGCTGCCCTGCCCTCTGGGCCTCATCAGCAGCCTTGGAGAGCACGTTCCTCAGATGCCTTTGCTCTTCCTCCACCCTCTGTGCAGAGGTCACTCCAGCCTGGCCGGCTGCTAACTGGCCCTTCATTAGATGTACCTTCAGGCCACGCCCGGGTCAGAAGAGGCTGAAGCGCTCAGGCTGGAACCTCGCCTTTCCCTGGTTGTTTTCACCAGGCCAATCTGGTTTCCTACCCGCCCTCGCCCCTCCCTCTTCCTTCCTCCCCAGGCCAACCCTTTTGTTTGCTTCTTCCCTTTTCATTTTCCCTGGTTTCCAAGAGGTGCTTGGTGAGCAATTGCTTTTTATAATGTCACGGTTAATAAGAAGCCTGAGATTTGGAGTCAGGGAACACAGGCGTGAATATTAGTTTTACACCTTACCGCAAGGCCATGTAACTGAGGTCAGGGAGCCTTTGATCCTCTCTCCCTAGATTCTTTTCTGGGACAAGGGCCACCTCTGGCACACAGTTGTGGGGAGGATGAAATGAA
>NW_005315151.1:0-979 GCF_000412655.1 Myotis brandtii
CCCTTTTTTAATCCTTACTTCCCATTTTTTTTTCAATGTTTTACCTTGTGCATGCAGTGGTCTGCTTCTTCTTAATGTATTTAGTTTATATTTATAAGATTTTATATACATGAAATTTCATAATATGCATGAATTCTTTTCATCTAGATTCTTCCACTCAGCATAATTATTTTGAGGTTCCTCCATGTTTCTGAATTAACAATCTATTTCTCTATATTGCTAAATAATATTCATTTGTCAGATTTGCTACAATTTATCCATGCAACCATATATGGCTATTTGAATTATTTTAAGTTTGGGGCTATTACAGAAAAAGAGGCTTCCATAAACATTAGTGAAAAAAGTTTTTGTGTAGATATAAGCATTTATTTATCTGTGATAAATACCTAGAAATGGAATGGCTTGACCTTATTATGGTAGGTGATTGATTGATTTCTTTGTTGTTTAGTATCTAGTTGTTTTTTAATATCTTAGATTGAAAATGAAGAGTCTGCATTGCACTTAGAATACTTCCATCATGAGTCAGATAAGTAAGGGAAACATTACCCAAAAAGCTAATACAATGGGGTCATAGAATTTAGAGCAAGAACAATTATTGGTGATCATAGATCCCAAATCCTTCATTTTACAAAGGGATACAAATAAAACCTCAATATCTGGGAAGAGTAAGTGACCTGCCCAAGGTTAAGCAAAATCAGAACAATTTCCAATCCAGTCCTCTACCCAAGTCACAATCTGAATCAAATTGTATTACCCCCACCTCAAAAGTGAGGTGGACATGGTGATTTGCCAGGTCCATATTAGCAGGAATATCAACTAAGAGAGAATTCTCCTCCTCTAAAGTATGCCAGCATTTTTACTTCCTGCTTCAAGTATGACCCACTTCATCCAACCTGACTCCTGATGTCCTAGTGTGGCATTTGAAGTTACACATTCCTGCTTTTATTGCCAACTGATCAAGTTTTCTAAAGGTTACTTT
>NW_005315152.1:0-979 GCF_000412655.1 Myotis brandtii
AGAGGGAAGCCGGTGCTGGCAGCCGAGGGAAGGAAGGGCTACTCCTGCACAAATTTCATGCATCCGGCCTCTAGTATTCATATATTCTTCACATGTTCTTACTAATATATGTATTATTTCTAATATAGCAAGTTTCCTCTCAAGGGCAAAAACAGATTTTTCCAGGCTAAAATACAGGAAAGAGTCCCATTTAAATAGGTTCCTTATTCCTGTTGCATTCACATAATTTTCTAGTGTACTATAAAAATGTGTAGAGGAGGCAGTATCTGTGCATTCGTGTAAGTGGAAATGGGCAAAACATCTAAACACTATCTTATTTCTCACCCCAATCATTTTTTCCAAGGATTAGCAAAGCTTTAATTTTTAAAGCACAAATTTGGCAAGTATGTTCAGGTGATAAAAGACTCTAAGGATACAGTAAATCAGTCTTGCTACACTTCAGATGCCAAACTCAGCTGCCTCTAGGGGCCAGGCGAGGATTATACATGAGTGAAGAGATCCTGGGATAGGACAGCAGGAAGTACTGGGGACAGTGGTGAACTCAAGAGCACACGCACCACTGAGAAGCGTTCAGAGGCAAACATTTTACAGCAACGTCCAGGCCAAACAAAACACTTCTGCAGTCCACCGCCCATGGGTCACCCCCACTGTACTCTTTTGATAGACTTGGGGTTAGTGCACTGAGAAATGCATGATTCAATTCTTTTTCTTTTTGCTTCTTTTCAGAAATACTGGAGCAGTGCTTTTCTGGCTTGCTGAAGCAAGTCGTGACAACTATTCCTGGAAATAACCAAAGACCTAATGAGTGTGACTCATCTTCACATGGGAGCTTGTGGCCACAGCTGTGGCCCAGCCCCAGGGTCCTCATCTGGGCTTCATGAACAGGAGCTCTCGAGTTACTTGATACAAAAGCACCCACTACGTTTACCTCACATCTGGGGTTGGAAGAACACGAGGCCCTGGCATGTCACAAAGACAG
>NW_005315153.1:0-979 GCF_000412655.1 Myotis brandtii
CTATGTTGTACACCTGGAACTAATATAATATTGTATGTTAACTGTAATTGGAAAATAAATTAATAAAAAAGTAAAGAAGTGAGTCCTCTCTCAGTGTACTAGCTTCCAAGGGCCCCAGACAGGTGCCCTGCATTCGCCTACAGTGAGATGGGGCAGCTGCCGGCCCCATAGGCCTCCCTGAGCCTTCACCTCTGCTGGAGCCCGCTTACCCACGCTTGCTGCACCCAGGGCAAAGCCTTGCTCTGTCTGGCCTGACCAGTGGACACCAGTCTCCCGGCCAAGGACCCCACATTGGGAGAAGATATTTGTCTGAAGGCAGTCGGGCCTCAGGCTGGCTGGGCTCCATGGAGAGGCAGGCAGAAGCCCCCCCACCCACCCGGCCCACCTTGTCACCTTTGGTGAAGCCAGGTTGTTATGCCCACAGCCCTACAGAATCTCTCTGGAAAGTTCTGTCTACTTCATGCACTGTCTGCACTGGAAATCTCACCACATCAGTCATGAAAACAGACAAGGAGACAAAAGACAAACATAAGTCCATTTACCTCTGATCAAGGGACACACACCAATTCCTGGAAGGTGCCGCTCTCCTGTGGCTATTTCTCCCTGCCCTTTCCCATTGTGGCCTCCTCCGCACCCCTCAGTGCACCTGGTGCAGTGCACTGACGCCCTCAGATCTCAGCTTCAGTGCCATCCCCTTTGGGAAGGTTTTCTACAGGGTCGGGCGCCCTGGCTCTCTGCTCTCGCAGCTCCTGGGTTGCCTGCCTGGTCACTGCCCTGACTTCCGGTCCTGGAATGAGTGGTTCACCTGCTTGCCCTCATCCGGGACTCCTTCCCACCTGGCACAGATGAACTGCAGAGGTAAGTTCCTTGAATTGAATGCAGCTTTGAGAGCCTCTCTGCTGTGCCGTGAGCACAGCTATCCCGCCGAGTCGTTAGAGTGGGATCAATGCTCCAAGCCCCTGTACTGGCATTTTAAGGC
>NW_005315154.1:0-979 GCF_000412655.1 Myotis brandtii
CTCCCTTCCTCTCTGTAAAAAAGTCAATAAAACATATATATAAAAAAAATTCCATCTGCCAGATGACAAAGAACTGCCCTGCCTTCTCCCCAGCGCATGCTGCTAAGAATTTCACCATGGATATGAGTGCAGTATGTGTTTGTTCAATAGCAAAACAAATATAAAGAAGGAGAAAGATACACTTACTTAAATCTGTAGCTTTCTCGCTTATTATTCACAAATCCATCTGCCAAATCACGAGGTAAGATAATTTCCAAGCTGGGTGTAACTTTTTCATCTTCATCTATGGAATAAATCTGCAAACATGAAGACAGCAAATGAATATAAAGTGGTGAATTTCAGGCTTGAACTATGACCATATTATTACGCTGTGCACTGAAATCTTATAAAAAATATACTTTTAAGATAAAAAGTCAAAACATAGTACAATTTGGGTAATTTTCCTCTTTGAACTGTGCGCAGCCTCAAACAAATATATGAAATTGAACAAGAGGTAAAACCTAAATCAATGCTCTGTCAAAGCTCAGATCCTCTTTGACAATCTAATATTCAAATCTGAACATTTTTGAGTACCTCTGTTGTTGAGAAACCAATAACCCTGAAAACAGCATTTTATATAAATATTGCTTTGGAATTATGGACCAGAAATTAACACTTTATTACAAGCAACAGCATTTCTGAGCATTTACAAAATGCTAGACAAGAAGAAAAAAGGACTAGGTCTGAGACTTCTCAGAGAGCTCAAAAGAATGCTCTCATTCAAGTTATGTTCAAAGAAGCCCAAGTTTTCATGACACGTATTCAGGCTTTTCATAAAAGATATGTGGTTTCAAAAGACACATATATCTCATGTCTTTGATGTCATTTTCAAGGTTGTACTTCCAGCTCAGCCACTAATTAGCAAATGACCTGGGAAAGTCACTTCACCACGAAGCTGATATGGAATGAAGGGTCTTAATCAACCCCCTTTCAACTTAAT
>NW_005315155.1:0-980 GCF_000412655.1 Myotis brandtii
TGTCTCCCTGTAGGGTTCATTCCCCCCACCTGCCACCCACCTGGACGTCGGACCTGCCTGGCTTACCTCCCGCCCTCACGCGGCCACCTGATCCTCCATGGATGCAGATCCTTCCTCCTGGTCCTTCAACACCCCTCGCCGCCCGGGAAGCGCTGTGCCTTTAACCAAGGCCGACCTGCTGACCCGCCATGCGGATCCCCTGTAACGGCCTAACTCGCCTGCTCAGGTTCTCTCCACCCGGACACACGCGTTTCCTCCACGCGGTCGGGTTCTGTCCCCTCCATACACTTTCCACAGCCTGGTCTCCGTGGTACTGCAGGCCGTGGGTGGGCGATCAAACTGCCTTCCTTCTCCCCCGACCCACCCCTGTCTCAAAACCCTGCTCACCATGAAGACCCTCCCAACACCCAAAGCCTCTCTTCTCTGAGTGAAATCCTGCATATGGACTGTGGGTATTTGGCTTCAGTTTGAGGTTTACTATCCTGTAATTACTGCTGTTTCTCTAAGTCCTGTCACCCCTAAGTAGGCAGCAAATGCCCTGAGGGCACGAACCAGGCCTGGTGCATCTTCCCTGTCACTCATGACAGCCCTCACGCTGCCAGACCCAGAGCCCCTGCAGGGACCACAGGCAGGCACTGTGCCCTCGAGGCACCCGGCAGCCACCGGGGCGCACTGGCTCACTCTTCCATGTCAGAAAGCAATACCTGACTCTGACATGGAACACGGCTCTCAGGTGACCACAGGCATCTGAGATGCACGTCCCACGTCTGCCTCGTGGTTGGGGCTGTCCAGCCATCACAGCAGAAGCAGGCACGGAGTGTTACAGGGCCCCGGGCAGGAGGACTAGGGAAACTGAGGCAGGGGAGTTAAAACAAGGCCAAACGGTGCAGCCAGCTGGTAACTAGCAAGCCATTATCTTCCCAGCCACAAACATGAGAGCAAATGGTGAAAAACCTTCGGAATGAGAGAATGCAGAGAGG
>NW_005315156.1:0-980 GCF_000412655.1 Myotis brandtii
AAAAACTACATAACAAACTAATAATAAATTGAGGAAAGGGGTCTAGGTTAGAGCAAGATCAAAGGTAAAGTTTAAATTTCTATTGATTAAAAAAAAATTTATTCATGTATTTGCTGTGTAGTGAGAAACATAAAGCGTAGAGCATTGAAAGAAAACACCCATCAATCTAATCAAGCATCCAATCACTAAATCAGAAAGTCAATCTGTCATATGTAGCAATATCAAAATTAATTATCCACATTTGCCCTGAAACTGGATGTTCTAAAGCAAAATACCTGAAACTGGTGCTTTAACTACCTCACCCTGTGATTCTGAGGCACCTAGGATCTACTCAAGCCAGAAACAGGGCATCTGGGCCTGTGCTGCTGGATTCAGGCTCATGTGAGCCATTACCTGTCCCATGAATTACCTCATAGGCCCAAGATGGGCCCAGCTTTCTCCTTATTTAGCTACCAGGTCCCAGTATCAGTATTCCTCATGTAAGTGCCTCCACAAGAAAATCATTACCTGGTCTTTACATTGATAGCTGGCCAGGGTGGATGATTACTATCTACTATCTATATCGGGCCAAATTTGAAAACAGTGAGGTTCTTGGTAGGCCTGACTGGAGAGCTCAATATAGAGGCCTGAGTCTGGGGGCATTTTGCCGGGGACATCAGGCTTTCCCATGAAGGTGGAACTTATAAGAGTCTCTCAATATATATTGTTTTGGTCAGAAATGTACTGAGTGAGGAGCTGTCTGCAGGAGAATTAGCCAGCAACAGGTTCCCCCTGACGTCAGCCCTTTCCCTCTAATCAGTGTGTTTAAAACCACTGGAATGCTCTTGGCCTCACCAATGCACTCTGTACACCCTGGGGTTAGTTATTCCTTTTCTTGGCCAGTTCCAGCATCAGTTCTCTCAGGAACTACTGAAGATCTGCTACAAAGCCCTGCAAGCCCCTGAGTCCTAGAAATCCATGTTCCTATTTCCTGTGTTTCC
>NW_005315157.1:0-980 GCF_000412655.1 Myotis brandtii
TGCCAAGTAGATGGCGCGTGGCTGTTCTGTCTGTCTCTGTGGCGGCCCACTGTGGCAGCGGGACATGGCACCGCGAGGGGCAGCGGGCATTGTGTGGAGGAGCCTCAGTGTCAGCTGGTTCTCCTGAATTCTTCCTCCACTCAACCAAAGCTCCTGTCATATGTCCTTGAAGCTTTTAAAAACCACTGCCCACCCAATGAAGCATAAACTTTTGATTTTCACCCTCTGCCAGTCCTCGTCCTTGTCACCTGGCCACACCCTCCCTGCAGGACCACCCTCAAGGCGCGCCCTTCCCCCAGTGCCAGCTCTTTCCCGGTTCTGTCTCCCCATATCGCCCTGCAAAGCACTTAGCTCCCAGACTTCTCCCGTTGCCAGGGGTCCTTCCGACCCTCCTCTGAGCCGCTCGGTGCTGCCTGGTAAGTTCCCTGCTGGTGTCTCAGGACCCTGCCGACCTGCTGGCTCCTGGGAAAGGGAACTGTCTCGGCATCCAGCCCCTGTGGGTCTGCACTCAGTGGGCCGTTGGCGAGCTGGCCGGTCCTGGGGTGGAGGTTGGCTTTTAGAGCTCTTCGGAATTGCAGAGGTTTTCTGAAACCTGGAAAAGGTTCGTGGGCCATTTCATCTCTACAGTTGTGTCCAGTTAAGAGTAATTTTCTTTCATGGCTTAGTCTCAGAGATCATATAATTGGCAGTTGGCTTCGGGCGAAGCAGTGAGAGCCGTGCTGACATGTGCTCCCGTGCCTGCCTACCGTCGGGCTGTCGTCAGCCTGGGAGCTTCCTCTGGGGACGCCCTGGGGGCCTCGGGAGAGCGTCCAAGCCTGAGGGAGGCCGGGCAGCCGTCTAAGGACCCGTGATTCTCTGTGCAGGGCCGAGCCAGCAGGAGCCACAATAGAGGCCCAGAGCACTCGGAGCCTCCCCTGCGGGACCTCTGAGCTCGCTCCCTCGTTCCCTCCCCTCATAACCCAGGGTGCCGTCCCCTTCCC
>NW_005315158.1:0-980 GCF_000412655.1 Myotis brandtii
TAGTAGTTCTCTTCTGGTTTTCTTTCACAGGGAGACCCAGGCCAAGGAGACAGGCGAGCTCTTTAACCCCAGTGCTCAGACTGAGCCCTGGAAGAGAGATGGCATCACATCAACAGAGCATCAGAGGGAATCTCTCCCTGAGAAGACAAACCATTAACAAGCGTCCTCTCCCAGCACCAGGGAGCAGACTTGAGCAATACCAACCCTGAGAAGCTGAGAGCCTAGTTGAAGTGGGGAAAGCCCGTGCTTCATCGCATTGCTCAGTTACTCACTTAAATCTTTATTATAAAACATGATGAAACATCAGCTTCCACTGTTCCTCTCTTTACACTGATCCAGAACACGTTCCCTCTTATCACTCCTTTCAGCCAATTCTAAATTCTCTCTCATTTTGGATTCTCAGTGGCCTTTCAGTTGGCCTACTTGCTCTCTTAGAGGTGGATGCTAAATTTCTCTTGTACCAACTTTACTGAGGCATCGTTTATAAGAAATGAACTGCACAGTTTAAAATATGCATTTTGAACAGTTTTGACAGATTTATATCCCCATGAAATCACAACCACTAATATGACTCTAGTATTTCCATGTCTGCAAAACTTCCACTGTGTCTCTTTTGCATTCAATCCCACTGGGCTCTCCCCAAACTGCTGCCCCTGTGCCCAGGCCACCACTCATCTGCTTCCTGTCATTGCAAATTAGTTTTCGTTTTCTAAAAATGTATATAAATGGAATAATCCAGTATTATTCTTTTGTATCTGGTTTATTTAACTAATGGCTTTGATATTCAAGTTTTTGAGGGTATTAGTACTAGTAGATGGTTCCTTTTCATTATAATCATTATTGTATTGTAGGAATGGACAACATTTTTTTAACATTCACCTGCTGATGGACATTGGGGTTGTTTCCTCCTGGAGGGTATTACAATGAAACCATGAATGAAAATTTAGTACAAGTCTTTGTGTGGGCATAGGTTTTCTCTT
>NW_005315159.1:0-980 GCF_000412655.1 Myotis brandtii
AGTCTTTGTTGGACTAGGTACCACTTATTCTATTGGTGTAAATCAAGATTCAGAGGGGTTAGGAACCTGAGGTCACACTATCTGTAAGTGACCGATCCAGAAACTGAACCTTGTTTTGTCTGAATTTGAAACTCCTGTTCTTTCCATCGCCTCTTTCTTGTTAAACTGCTAAAGGTATTAGGTTGTTAAAACTTCTGATTCTGCATGTAATGAAGTACAGCAATTAAAGTTTCTCACCTAGAAGACTGGAAGTTACAGAGATACATCAAAAGTCTATTTTAAAAACTTGAAAATGTCAAAAAGATTGTAGTATCCTATTGTAGTACCCCTTTAGACCATGTATTCTTTCCTATGTTTGATGAAATAGAGTATGTGTAATTACAAATCCTAATCTGTGGATTCAAATAAGATGGTCCCAATATGTAACTCTAGATAGCACAAAGATGTTCTTATCCAGGGCATGGTCCCACTCAACCACTGCAATTTTTTTTTTAATGTAAAAGAAAAAGTTAGCAAAACATTAAATTCTCCTCGTACCCATACTTCATTTTTTAAGCAACTCTTTTGTGCATGTAATTTACTCAATTTGAAAAATGGTGCTTGATTTTGAGGACTAACTACAAAGGAAAGGGTCTAAAGTGTCATGATAATAAAAAATAAATACCCTTATGTTTGTACTGCATCATTAGACTGCAGAATAAATAAGCAAATAATGTTACTTATCTATTATATTTGTAGTGGTTCTATGTATCTTTGAAAAGCAGGATAACATTTCTTTACTTTTCTCTCTCCCATTGCATTTAATTAAAATGTGATCTCTTCTAAATTGACTGAGTCACTTGGCTCTGCTGTGTATATTTCAGGCACCACACATAAATTCTTTACCAGATTTCCATTTGGGGAGAATTAACCATTTTGCAATCTAATTTCCTTCCAGCAGAATGCCTCTGGTTCTTCGTCAATATTCAGGGGGGAAAAAA
>NW_005315160.1:0-980 GCF_000412655.1 Myotis brandtii
TTTTTTTTGTGCGGAAAATATTGCTTGTTGCTATTATCAGCAACAAACTGACCCAAATATTGCCAAGATTTGTAAGAAGATAAAAATATATCTGAGGTAAGCTAACTTATCCTTTTTTTCTCCTCTCTTAAAGGTTGGGTCATAGAGGGGCAGCAAAATGCTTTGGTTTCTTTTACTGTGTTCCACCCACATGACACAGCCAAGTTTCAGTACCATTATGTTTATATAGTGAACTTCAAACACCTATTCCCTAATTTGGATTGATCAGAACATCTTCAAAACATCTGCCCAACTTGGTACACTGCCCAGGAAGTCTAATAACTTTTAAGAAGAGAAAATGAGATTTATTGGCTAAGACAGGGAACTACCTAGAAAATTATGGGTTTTAACAAGACTATCAGTACTCCTAACTTTGCCAAGAGTCAACAATATGGAATGCAGTAAGAACTCTAGGCAGCGTTAAAATAAACTCATTGATTAAATGCAATTACAAGAAACTGTCAGCTGTCAGAATTGATATGATTCCTTGGAATAATGTGAAAAGTCATCAATGTCGGAAGTATGATTAATAGATTTTCAAAACTAGCTCAATGTTTTTACATGGTATGGTCTGGAGGTAATGGGAAAGTCTACTTTCTCAAAACTCTACTTCCCTTTCAAGTCCTGGGATGCTTACAGTTGAACTTTCTAAACAGGTCTTCTAAGAATTACCAGAGGGTGGGGGCACATAGCAAGGAAAACAGGAGAACAAGTGGGATTTACACAAGAAAACAAGCAGGATTTTTGCCAATCAGCATAAAAGAAAGCATTTTCCTTGGATTCACCAGGACTCATCCTTCCTCAGTGTTTCAGACTTAGAAAGTTTATTCGTGAATATTCTGGGAATGGATTTTTGTCTCAGGAACTAAGATTAACCAAAACTCAACTATAATAATAAAAGTGTAATATACTAATTAGACTGAACAGCTGAATAACCTTCC
>NW_005315161.1:0-980 GCF_000412655.1 Myotis brandtii
AAACAAGTATGTAAGCTCAAGCTCTCACCTGTTAAAATGTGGACACGACGCCTACCTCATTAGAGTGTTGTTTTAAAGGAGGTAATGTTAAATACTTCCATGAGTAGCTCGTAGTAGGTGATATATAAATTGTAGTTACTTCTATTAAAATGAATTACTTTCCCCCCAAAAAGATTTACTATTCTAACTATGGTCTGCTTTGGCTAATATGTGTCTTCATTCTTAGGTAAACACCTATTAATGCTGGGGTGTTTACCTAGGGATGGGGACTGTGCCTTCTTAGTTCACAGCACATCCTGGTGGTTGGGATGCAGCTGTAGAGCAGGATGGTCTCATAAACATTGCCCAGAGTTAGAGAAACATGGAGAGAGAACCAAGAGGGGTTAAACATGCTACGACCTTCTGCTTTGAGTGACGGCAAGATGAAGGAAAGTGAGGACAATGACGGTATGTGAGGGGTGGTGTGGACATGGGCCAAGCCAGAGCTAAGGCCAAAGATTGAATGTACTGATGGATTTGAAGGTAGTTTGTAAAGACATGCCCCACACATTATCATTAGGGGCCCACCCCAAGCTCTCAGTGTGTTAGTGACAGAAGAAGGGAGAATGGAACAGGAGTTGCTAAAACCCAGACGAATGCTTCTCCTGCTCTATGCCATCTTGGGAATGTGGATGCTCCACCTCTCTCCTGATAGTTCATGGTTATTTAGAGATCAGCTGTGGCACAGCCTGCATATGTGTAGTGCCTGGTGTTACTCATCAGCTTCTCTACAATTTTCATTGTGAGGCCAAATTATCAAAGAGATACCAAGACTTACCTCAGTGGAATGCCAGCATGGGGGAAGGAGAGAGACTCAGTCCTTAGGAGAAAAGTTCAAGAGGTTAGGGCTTTGGGGGACAGGCACAGCTCAGCCAGACAGCTTTGAGAACCTTGCCTCTGAAGGACAGGGAGTGTGTGTGTGTGTGTGTGTGTGTGTGTGT
>NW_005315162.1:0-980 GCF_000412655.1 Myotis brandtii
CGAATTAAACTCGTAAGTCAAGGCCCCACTGTAGTGCGCACACACAGCTCAGCTCAGAATCTGGTGCCCAACTCTTCCTTCATCGTTTCTTTCCATTTCCTGGAAAGAAAGCTGGTAAGGGACGTTGAATAGAAAGCTGGGGTTCTGAGTCTGCGCTGCCTTAGTTTAGCCACTGAAATGGCAACACTATTGAAACAGCTCGTCACTGTCAAGGGCTGATTATGTCTCAGGGCCTGTTGTGGGCACTTGGAATTTGTTTTTATTTAATCCTTACAGCAACCTGGCAGTCATTCCCAGAGGAGAGCTCAGGGAGGGGCAGCAGTTTGCCCAGGTTACAGATCTGGAAGGGACCCGGGTCTGGAGTGCAATTCACAAATGCATAAAGCAGAAGCTCCATAAAGTATGAATTTGGCCACTCTGGGGTCTGCTGCACCGAGGTTCAACCCGAGGAGTCAAGCCAGCGAGGTGTGTTCCTGAGCTCTCCTGCAAGGCGGGGACTCAGGGCGAGGTGCATCCCCAGAGCCTGAGAGTGAGCACCCCACTTGCTCCACCCGGAACTTGGCCCTGATGCTGGCCCAAAGACTGGTATCTGCCTTGTTGTGTGTCTAAAAATGCAAGCCAGCCAGCCAGTAGGTGGCCAGATTTAGCAAATTAAAATTCAGGATGTCCAATTACATTTGTAAAATAGCAGAAATGTTAAATTTTTGTAATTTCTTCAAAGCTGAATACAGAACACTTAGGGCACCCTGAAAAAAAAATCAGAAGGACACCAAACACAATCCATAAATTCAAAACCTGTCCTATAGACGCAGGACACCTGGCAACCCTATTTGCTAGACCTCTGTCCAGGGCCGCGTGGGACAATATAGATGCTTAAGCAAGTCTAGTCACAGCATTAGGGAGGGCGGGGACACCCCTCTGTGTCCAAGGAGAGGCTGGCCCTGCTCAATCCAGAGCCTTCAGACCAGGAACCTGCAGGT
>NW_005315163.1:0-980 GCF_000412655.1 Myotis brandtii
AAATTGTAACCCCTACCTGCTAACATTGTAACCCTTAACCTTCTAACATTGTCTTTCCAATAAAACACGTGAAATGAAAAGATAGAGAATAGATAAATGAATGCCACAATGTATTATATGGGACGGGGACAAATGACCTCTTTGGACCAGCTGTTGCCAGGAAGTGGACCAGATGGAGGAAGTAGGGGAAAATCCAGACTTGTTATTACTACATGCTGTTATAAAAGTCTGATCTGTGGGTTTTGGAATTTGAGCTGAAGAGGGTTTAGGTATCAAAACTATGTGATAATCCCTTTGGCTAGAATTATTTTGATTCATTAATATTTTTGATTGACCTAAGTTAGAAAAGAGTATCCTATTTGCTATCTGCAGTCCCTAGCAGCAGCCACATTGACATTTGATTATGGCAATTTGTCAGTGCCAGGAACTGCCCACATATCCCAAATATGCCAGGGGGAATAGCTGCCCAGTTTTGAGAGTCTCTTAATATGTGGTATGTGACATTAGTGACAGTAGAATTTCTCAACACCA
The DNA here is from genome assembly GCF_000412655.1 of Myotis brandtii. Lineage (NCBI taxonomy): Eukaryota > Metazoa > Chordata > Mammalia > Chiroptera > Vespertilionidae > Myotis > Myotis brandtii. The sequence goes on from NW_005315163.1 coordinate 532, forward strand.
TCCGGCAAGCCTAGAGTCTCCATCAGGGATGGAGGGGTGACAGGAATTTGCTATCCCCTCATCCCACTCTGAGGGTCTTATGTGGGCCGAATCTCAGAAAGCAGCTAGCCCTTAGTCCTCCATAGTTTCTGGGAGTCACACAGATACATCATTCAACTTGCCATGCTGACTAGAGGTGGAAAAACTATTCCAGAAACCAGTTACAAATACATAAGAAGTTGAAGAATAAGGAAGAGAGAAGAGGGCACATGAGGATCATGATGAGAAAACAGGAATATCTTCCCTTTACTTCTGGATAATCTATAAGCACTCCATAAATCAGTGTATCCTGCCCCACTCCATTCATACAATTACCTATTGCCTGAGAATGTGTGCGCCCTTAGGGGAAAATAAATCTGAAATACCCCAGCTTTTAAGTGATTGACATCAGTTGTGGTTCAGTGAATCCA
>NW_005315164.1:0-980 GCF_000412655.1 Myotis brandtii
TTTGAGTCTGAAAAATTTGGAGGATGCTTCAGTGGTTTGCCAGAACTGTCTTGTACTGGCCTCTTCCAAACTCTGTAGTCAGTGACTTCATGTTGGTAGCTTGAAATTGGCCACAGTGGGAATATGGAAACACTATGGAAATCAATTACAGGCAAGCACACAATGATAGAAATGCTGAAGCTGTAGATATAATAAATAATTAAGGCAGAGAGTGTGGACCAAAAAGAAAAGGACAGAGAATAAAACCCTCAGTAATATCTCCTTTTAGGACTCAGAATGAGGTAAAGAACCACTGGAAACAGAGAAAACAATTGGAGAGATCGTGGGGAGAGACAAGAAAATTTTGTATCATGAAATGAGGAAGGAAGAGAGAGAGACCAGGAACTGTAGAGAAGCTGAATGAGGTACAAGAAAAGATGCTGGATTTGAGGATTAGTAAGCTGTAAGAGGACAATGTTTATAGAGGATGGTTGCAGAAACCAGATTCCTCAAAACCTGGGTCCAGGAATATATAGCTAATTCGTTCAGCATCCAGCCAAGTTTCTACTGCATTACAGGATATAAATGCATGGACTTTGGTGCATTATATGTATGCAAAGTATTTTGGAGATTGCTTGATTGTATCTGAAGAAATTGTGTTATTTACTAATCTTTAAAACTCCTTGGAGGCTAGGGCTATCTAATTCACCACGAGAGGAAAAGTGATGTTGGTGCAGTAAAGATTGTATGTGGGGTGTGCGTGTTGGCCTACTCAGTTGTTGTGATCTGTTGACTAAAGAGATAAACCTATCTGTTATGAAGGGGCTGTGGAGGTGACTGCATTGTGTATGCATCAAGCTTGCCTTTTGATTTGTAGCTGACGCTGCTAGAGTCTTCTCTCATTTCTTCCATGGCTCAGTCCTACCTTTGTCTGTGGCAATCGCTTTGTCTTTGGCAGTTCAACATTGATCTCCAAATGCTACAGCTGTGTTGATGTTTTT
>NW_005315165.1:0-980 GCF_000412655.1 Myotis brandtii
GTCACCCTTTCTATTTTCTTGTTTTTCTCTTGGATTTATATTATTCTTATGGTGTTTAATCTCTTGGTTTTATTTTTGCCTGAAAATTTTGACTCATTTGTCAATTTGTGAAAATTAACTTTGTTAAAACTGGATAATATGATCAATATAAATCCACCTAAATATGTTCATGCATACTGAAAGGTATTTCATTACTCTGAAAGCAAGATAGCACTTTAGGGCCATGTAGGATTGAACAGTGGACCCTCAGAAGATATGCTACCTGGAACTTCAGTATGTAATCTTATTCAGCCTTTGTAGATATAATTAAGATAAGGATCTCTAAATGAGATAATGTTAGATTAGGTGGGCCCTACATCAAATACGTAACAGAAAAGAAGAAGACACAGAAAGACACAGGAAACACAGAGCAACCATTGGAGTGATGCATATACAAACTAAGGAATGTCAAGAATTGCCAGTAGCTACCAGAAGGTGGAAGAGGCAAGGAAGAATTCTCCCTTACAGCCTTTGGAGGGCACATGGAATTAGTGACATCTTGACTTTGTAGTCCAGAACTAGGAAAGAATAATTTTCTGTTGTTTTAAGCCACTCACTTAGGGCAATTTGTTATGACAACCCGAGGAGACAAATACAGGTCCACTCTGCTACCCTGTAACTGTCCCACTCTTCCCAGAGGATACTTAAATGGTATACCTGAATTCCGCACAGCTGAATATAAACTGAGTGAGGTTAAGAGTGCTAACCCTGTATTATAAATGCCAGTATCTAAATATTAGTATTGTCCTCACACCCTAAGTGGATTATCTTGCACAACACCTGGAGTGCACTGCTCTTCGGAGACTACCAGGGAGAGCTTTTTACATTTCTATGCATGTCTTTGATTGCTTGAGCCACATCTCCAGAGTCCTATCAGATAGCATACCGAGGCCACACAGCGGCAAGCTGTTATTCGTTGAAGAGCTGAGAAAATAGCATGG
>NW_005315166.1:0-980 GCF_000412655.1 Myotis brandtii
AAAAATTGGAATACCAAACTGTTGGCAGAAATTATTAAATAAAGCCACTCTTTCTTCATGTTGAAACAAAGGTTTCTTAACATATTGCTTCCATGGCATTTTTCCCCTGCCACTAAATGTTTTAGCCAGTTTGCAAAAAAAAAAAAAGAAAGAAAACTTTTGACAGATTTAGTACAAGATTTCAGGTTAACAGACCTGCAACAACACATTGTCACTTGAATTATTGGTGTTAGACAATAATAAGGTATTATTCAGGGGGAAGTCCCAGGATGACGGCTCCAGCACACAATGCACTCATTTACTCTTATCCAGAAATATACTTGTTTTATGGATTTTTTACTAAGCATATTAATTTTACTAAATAATCATCATCACTGGGTTCTTAGAAAGTAGAAAGATGGAAAATAATTCAATCCAAGGCCACAGTTTGAATTGTAGCCTAAGCAATCAGCCACATACTTTTTTTAAAAAAGAAAATTATTTTAGAGAGAGAAACAACGATTTGGTGTCCCATCTATTGATGCATTCATTGGTTAGTTCTTGCATGTGCCCTGACCAGGGATCAAACCCAGAACCTTGGCATATCTGGACAACGCTCTAACCAAATGAGCTACCCAGCCAGTGACAGATATATCTTAAGTCTGCCTCAGATGAATGAGTTCATCAGCTTGCAAATGCCAACAGAATCACTGATATCCCTTTAACTCTATTTGTTAACTTACTTTTGGAAGAATGATCAATGATTGTGAGCTTTACATTGCTCATTAGTATGTCGTTTGGGCAGATGTAACTGGCGTGCTCTGGAAGAAATCTGTGCACGGCACTCAGTCATGGTCACGTCGTTCTAACTGCACAGACCTGCTTTCCAAGTGGGAAGTGTGTTCCCACGTTGGAGCCTTTGCACCGCTGTTCCCTCTGCCTGAAGTACCCTTCCTCCAGTCTTCGGGCCTGTGCTCACAGGTCACACCCTCAAAGAGACC
>NW_005315167.1:0-980 GCF_000412655.1 Myotis brandtii
AGAAGAAGACTAAGTATAGCCTTGCGAATCTGTTTTGTTTTCACACTATAGATGACAGGGTTGAGCACAGGGGGCAAAAGCAGATATATATTGGCCATCATCGAATGGACCACTTTGGGGACTGATCGGCCATAGCGATGCACCAAGGACAAGCTAATCATGGGAATGTAGAAAATAGCAACTGCCCCAATGTGAGAGACACAAGTACTAAAGACCTTGTGCCGTTCTTTGGGGGAGGCCATACTGAGCACAGAACGAATGATCAAAATATAAGACAGGACAATGCATGGTGTATCCACTCCTGTGGTCAGAATGAGACCAATTAATCCATAGATGTTGTTGGCCCGAGTATCTGAACATGCTAATTTAATCACATCTGGATGGTAACAGTAAGAATGGGAAAGGACATTTGCTCCACAGAAAGAGAGGGGCTTAAGGAGCAAGAGTAGTGGCACTATTAATATTACAGTGCGTAAAATCATTAAGAGACCCATCTGAATAATTCTGGAATGAGTGAGAATAGTAGTGTACCTTAGAGGATCACAGATTGCCACAAAGCGGTCAAAGGCCATGGCCACCAGCACCCCAGATTCTATGAAAGTAAATCCATGAAGAAAAAACATCTGGATAATGCAGCTATCTAGACTGATTTCTCTTGCATCAAACCAGAGGATAGCTAATGTTGTTGACATTGTAGAAATAGTCAAGCCCAAGTCCGCAGCTGACAGCATGGAGAGGAAATAGTACATGGGCTCATGGAGACTGTGCTGGGTGAAGATGACAAACAGGATCATGCTGTTCCCAGAGAGAGCAATGGCATAAAGACAGCAGAAGGGAATGGAGATCCAGGCATGGACAGACTCTAGGCCAGGAATGCCGGTCAACAAGAAAGTTGGAAATGTAGAAGTCAAGTTACTTAAGATCTCCATGTTTTATAGATTTGTAGCATTTGTCCTCACAATGCTCATATCCTATAGAAA
>NW_005315168.1:0-980 GCF_000412655.1 Myotis brandtii
CTTTGTGATAAATATCATACAGACCCTATCAGTACTGGACAACCAAGAAATCATCTATTTGTATCCTAACTCAAATCCTCATCCCTGGCTTCTTCCCCTATCTGAATATCCAAATGAGCCCTGTTCTCTTCTTAGTCCCAGCAGCAGAATTCTCACTGTGGCAGAAGAAACAAGGAAAGTCAAGCCACTTGTGCTCCACACCTGCTGCCTTTTTCTCTGATTTCTCAAAGTACATAAATTTCTCCCTAGCCTTCAAATATTAAGGAGTCAAAATTGATAACATTGCAAACATATTCCACACTGTGGAACTTAAAATTGAATCATGATGGCCAAGGTTTTTTCCCCCTGAATCATACTTATAATTCATTCTAAGACTCATTTCACAATAAGAAAAAGATTAATCATCTCATTTTTTATAAAAGGCAACTGATGTAATCATTTAAAGTCTGTTCCACATATACAAAAAACAGATGTTGAATATGATCTTTCAAGATAAATAAATGTCAAAAATATTCTTATATAGTATTTGATGGCTTTGGGAATTTCTGAAGTACAGAATATACTGTTCTACTCTTAATCCCACATGTTTGCTCAACTATCACCATTTGCCAAATAAACCTTAGTTATTTACATTAGATGAGTTGCAATAATGCATTAAGTCTCAACCTGCAACTCTCTAAATACTGTATAGACTGTAAAATTAGACATTGTCTCCAGTTCACAGGGTGTGACCCAGGTTTCTTCTAATTTCTGCAAAGATAGAAGCCCAGGATCCTATGCTGATACTATTAGAGGGCTCCTGCCACTGAGCTGGAGCAAGAACATCTACACACCTGCCACAGATACAGGCAGACAATTGGCTGCTTGCCATCAGAAGGAGGGTCACTGAGAAAACTCCACCTCCAGAGGCCCTGGCACAAGTGACCTATGTAAGCCTGAAGATGGGCCAGAACAACAGAGGACCCTCCTGCTTTCACCAG
>NW_005315169.1:0-980 GCF_000412655.1 Myotis brandtii
TTGACTAATGAGTTTGCCGACCACTGCCCTGGGAGATTGGGTGGTATTATCTCTATTTTATACCCTAGGAGACTGAAGTTCAGAGAAATTAAACTTGCCTCAGGCATCACGTGAGAGAAGCAGCCCCCATATTTGCTTCTCGAATACCATAGAGTAATCTTCCCACGGGAGCACATCATCTGGTAAAGGGGGTTAGGCGTCATCCAAGGTGGCAACTATTCAGATCTTGAAATGCATATGAAGGCTGCCAGGCCAGATGCTAGCTCTCTCGCTTTGTAGCTATTGAACTTGGGCAAGTGCTGAAGCTCTCGGTTTCTCAGGCTCCTCATCCGTGAGCTATTAGTTAGTAATATATGTCTGTGGAGTGATGGAGCTACGGTAGTAGAGTCTCTGTCCACCTGCCAGTTCTTTCCCAGGGAGGAGGCAGGCAGTCAGGTAATAAGCAGAGACATGTGATGCAATAGGGGGACATGCTAAGGACTGTGAAGAAAACCTAAATCAGGATAAGGGCTTAGTGAGTGGTGGGAGCAGTAGACAGGAACACCTCTCTGAGCAGAGCCTGGAATCCAGTCAGGGACAAGGTGACATGGAGGTGAGTTACTGGGGTGGAGAATAGCAGGAGCAAAGACTGAGGCAGGGGTGAGCTCTGCGGGAGGGTGGTCAGTGAAAAGCTTTGGAAGGGCATTTAGAACTTACCTCATAGGTTGCTGACCAGATGAGACAAAAGAATCCATTTCAGGAACTTAGTTTTGAACCTGGCCGAGCACAGTGTTTAGGAAATGTCCTCCCTTTATTGTTATGAAGTAATCTTCAGAGTAATTTGGAGTAGCCTAATTTGTACTCTCTGTGAGGTGGGCAGTTCTTACAAAGGTCATATTTTCTCTTCTAAATGATACCAAGCAGGAAACAGAAGATAGAGATCTTCACATAATGTTTGAACGATTAAAAAAGCAAGCTGAAAGAAGTCCATTTAAATACAA
>NW_005315170.1:0-980 GCF_000412655.1 Myotis brandtii
TGCACTGGGCCTCTAATATGCTTATAAATTCTTTGGTTAATCTCTTCCAGCTCTCCTTAAGTTTTTATGAACTTACTATTAGTTTTCCCCAAGACCTAAAAACATAAGGGTACTAAGTGATATTGTGGGTTAAATCCCTAAAAGGTGACTGGGGGAAGGAGGAAAGCACACACCATGGATACAAATATAGTTTGCTAAGAATTCCTCAGAACTGGGGAGGTTTTGGGGGAGGAGGCAAAAAACAATACCACATTTTTAGCAATTTATCAAGTAAGGGTTTAACATAGCTACCAGTAATTCACAATATACTAATGAATTCACTTGAGCTTTGTTTTCTGGCAGTGCTGATAGATGTATATTTACTCAACCATTCATTTGTTCATTCATTCAAAATGCATTTTGGATGCTACTAAGTATCAAGTACAATGCTAGGCACTGGGAATACACCAATGAAACAGATGTGTTCCTGTCTCCATGGAGCTTACAGTCTAGTGGGGAAGCCAGACAGGCAAGTATAGGGTGCTATGAGAATATACAGGAAGGGGGAAGGGCACCCAATCCAAACTTGTGAGGTTTTGATAACAATAACACCCACCCATTCAGGTCTCATCTTCAAAATTAGCAAAACTAGGAAGCAGGCAAGAAATGGAAGGACAAATGAAAAGGCCTCAAAGTGAAAGAAAATAGTTCAGGATGTCCTAGGAATGTGAGGAGAGGGATGAGAGATAAGACTGGAAAGGTCAGCAGGTTAGAGTTTACCTCAAGTCCTGGGTTTATACATGCAAGTGACATGGTCAGATCTTTGCACAGCTATGGAAAGTGAGATTCCAGATAGGACATCTTCGGCATACTGCAGGCATGAGATGATGGTGGCCTGAGTCAGGGAAATAGCTGGAGTCTGCAGAGGAACAGACAAATTGAAGAGAGATTTAGGAACTGTGCAACAAAATTTAGTGACTGATGAGCTACACAAATTGAGG
>NW_005315171.1:0-980 GCF_000412655.1 Myotis brandtii
CAGGGGCCATTTCAATTGCACACACTTTTAGGACAGGAAGAGCACGAGGTGCTATCTGCTCTAAATGCCTCATTTTCTGAAACAAGGAGGGAAATTACTTGTTTGTACTGATGCCCCCAGGAGTTAGCAGCAGGACCTGGCTGGAATAAAAAGCAGAACTGAGTGCTGGATCGATGCACTTTCTACAGTACTGTGACCTCTCCATAGACCTTCCAGAATCCAAGTGGAGAATTTATTTGAAATCTACCAAGGAAAGTCAGGAGAATAAACCAGGTTTACAGCGAGCACATTCTACTGGGATGTTTTTGCTTATTTTTTTCCCCTATAACCCAGTTTTACATTTTTTGTTCCCTACATGCAATGGAAAGCAGGAAGAATTACTTACTATCCACTGTTCCACATTGTGAAGAGACACTAAACTGTCTGTTACATCTTCTGAATCTCCGGGGAGATAAAGGCCATCTATGGTGTTTATCATCCAAGTTGTTACCCTGGCAGCACATCAAGTTGTAACAAGTCTATAAATGTCATGGACAGAGATTCTTTTATTGCCCACTGGGCTCAACAGGTTCTTGAACTCTTCAGATAAGGAAGGCTTTAAAAAACAACAACTCTCAAACACCAAGACTAGTCCTCATTCTGGCCACTTACCAAGAGTATTCTAAAGGAAATGTGCAAGCATTTACATAATGGGAATTAAAAGATACATCAGAATTGCCCTTTAAAAGTTAGAGACATCCTTTTGCCTCCAAGGAAATACAATTTTGTTTTCTGGTTGCCTGGAAGCAGAGGACTGGAGGACAGGAGTGAGTGTGTGGTGCTGGCCTTCCTGCGTTTTGATTACTAAGATATGTCTGACATTTCATCATTTCCAGGGTGCAGTGGTCCTTGGCTTCCCAAGCCATTGCTTATGATGCCTATGTACACGCTATCCTGTGGGTCTGCTTCTCTCTCTTCATAGTAGTTCAGTCTTGTGAAAA
>NW_005315172.1:0-980 GCF_000412655.1 Myotis brandtii
ATCTGCCAGACTCATTCCATGCAAAATAAAACTGACCCTGGTGAGTCCAAGGGCTGTGGCCTTCAAGCTGGCTGTCACTCATGCAGAAAAACAGAACTGTAGCGTCCCAGAGGGAAATAAAAAAACATTCAGGACAGAAAGACGAAGAGTGGGAATAACAAAGGCCAAGGAATTAAAATTGACAAAGTACTTCCTGAATGTCCAGCTCTGCGCTGAGACTGTTAGATGTCAACAAAGCAAATCCTCACCATGACCCCATTTGACAGATAAGGAACCTGAGGCCTGGCTGAATAGGAGCTAAGCTGGATCGCAAAGCCAGATCAGTCTTGTCCCCAGGTCCCAGAGCCCACGCTGGCTCTTCCACAGAAACATCCATTACCATAATGGGGAACGCACAAAAGGAAATTTAACCAAATTCAATGAGCTTCTCAGAAAGGCTTCTAAGAGTCAGACCTAATGAGCTGAAATCAAAAGATCAGTAGCATCATTTTATTGTAATAAAAGAGAGAACTGTAAAAAGCTAGAGGGCTTACTGGGCCCTGCCTTCAGTCCAGCCGTTGCCCCTTTTAATTCTGCATTATGAAAGCAAATGACTATGTACCCAAACATTTAAGAATTCAGTTGGGGAAAGGATGAGAGCAGGAGCAAGCCTCCAACAACTGCCCGGATGGACCAACGCCAGGCTGTAAGGAAAGCTCAGGGAGAATGCTGGTCCTGGGAGGTATCCAGGTGCCCTTCCTCAGACCCCAGCCCAGGTGCCCAGGATTCACATGACCCAGGCTCCAAGCCTGCCTCTGCCACCAGGAGTGATGTAGCCTGAGGCAAAGTCACGCTGTCTGTCTCCATTTCTGCACTTCTATAACGCAACCTCAGCCGGCTGGTGTGGCTCAGTGGGTTAGAGCGTTGGCCTGCACACCGGAAGGTAGCGGGTTTGATTTCCAGTCAGGGCATGTCATGAACCTGGGTTGCAGGTTCAATCC
>NW_005315173.1:0-980 GCF_000412655.1 Myotis brandtii
ACTGTGAGAGAATAAATCTCTGTTGTTTTAAGCCACCCAGTTGGCCATAACTTGTTACATAACTTGTTAGGGCAGCTCTAGGAAGCTAATGCAAATGGTGATTTTTGGTGCCCCTCAAGTCACCGCACTGGTGGGAGGGACTGCTTTATCTACTCCTCCAGGCTCCTGCACAGGGAAGGAATATTTCATGTAAAAGAAGAGTTCTTGCTCATCTCCACTTTGCAGCATATGGACTGCAGCAAAAAACAAGGAAACAACAGAAAGTCATCCAGGGTATAAAGCACTCTACTTGGCAGAACAGTAGCAGGCATGTTTCTCTGCTACTAATTAGCTGTGTGACCCCGAGGAGCAATTTAACCCTTTGGGGCTTCCTCTTCCTCAAAGTGAACTAGTTAAACAAAACATAATAGAATTAGTTAGCAAATAGCCTTATTTAGCCTTAAGACCAAAGGGAAGAAAAAGAGGAGAATATGAAGAACTCTTGGAACCCTGCATACATCCTCCCCAAGAGAAATTAGCTCATGTAAAGGCTTAGAACCCACATGTTACCTAGGGCCTTAGTCACAGTATGATTTTGCGCCTGCGACTGTCTACTTTGCATTACTGCTGTGGTATATGGGTTCTGGCAATGGACTGTCCATTTATATGCAGACACTACTGTTAACTTGGTAGACTGCAATTGTCCTTAGGGGTATTCACATCAACCATCAGCAACTCAGGAAGAAATGCACGTGGTGTATCTCACTCTCTGTTTCTGCTTTCTGTACAAATACGTAGCCCTTGTTTCAGTAACTCTTGCTGCAAGTCACGATCACACAGGTCTCTCCCAGCTTCCCTGGGAATCTACTCCACACAGCAGGTTGAATCTTGCCTGCTCACCTCTCAGGCACTCCATACAAGGTTAGAAGAGATTTAATTAGAGAGAAAATATAATCTTTCAATCTTTAGATTGCATATCAAGGATCAAAGTCCCCCAAAAC
>NW_005315174.1:0-980 GCF_000412655.1 Myotis brandtii
TTGTGAGTGTTGATTAGCATTCCCATCACTGCTTTAAAAAAAAAATATATATATATATAGTAATGAACTCTTCCCGGCTAAAATATGGCATTTACATGATCATAATTCTGGCTTCTGTGCTATTGTAATTTCTGTGAGTATGCTTTATTGCTCCCTGGTCCTGGGTGGAATGAAGGTACTAAACTTATTTCCTTTTTAAACTGTTACAGGAACATCAACAAATAATTTTTAAAATGGCCCCAGGAATATGGAGGTACGTGTTGAAAGAGGGAGCAGTTACGTGCTCTGGCTGCGTCTGGGTCTGAGCAGAAATGGGCCTTGAGCAGAGTTTTGGTTGTTGGTGTTTCTTAAATAACAGCTTTATTGAGATATAATTTACATATCATAAAGTTCACCCATTGAAAGTGTACAGTTCAGTGGTTTTTATATATTCACGGGGTTGTCCAACTATCAATACAATCTCATTTTAACATATTTTCATTACCCCCCAAATAAACCCCATATCTACTAGTCACTTCTTATTCCCCCTTCCTCCCAGTCCTAGGCAACTACTAGTCTCCTTTCTGTTTCCTGTGGATTTGCCTATTCTGGACATTTTATGTGAATGGGATCATACAATATGTGGCCTTTGTGTGTAGCTTTTCTTACTTAGCAAGACATTGTTAAGGTTTATCCATGTTTTAGAAAATATCAGGACTTCATTTCTTTTTTATTGCTGATAACAGTCCATGTGTGTTAGAACATGTTTTATTTACTCATTAATCAGCTGATGGACACTTGGGTTGTTTCCATGTTTTGGTTATTGTGCCTAATGCTGCTGTGAACATCCATGTATAAGTTTATGTGTGGATCTATGTTTTCAATTGTCTCTAGGCGTATAATTGCTGGGCCATATGGTAACCATGTTTACTCATTCAAGGACCTGCCAAACTGTTTTCTCAAAGATTCTAAAAACACCATTTTATATTTCTCCCAGCAGT
>NW_005315175.1:0-980 GCF_000412655.1 Myotis brandtii
CAGTCACTATGAGGCGCACTGACCACCTCTCAGTCCCGATTGCCTGATGGCAGGCAGGCTCCAATCGTCTGATGGTGAATGGGGAACTGGAGGTGGGTGGCAGCGGGCCGCAGGGCTGGCTGTGGGCAGCCCAGGAAGATGGTCCTGCTCGCAGTCTAGGCCTGGGGACCATACTTGCGCATGAATATCATGTGCCGGGCCTCTAGTAATTTAATAAATAGTATTTATAGTGCTGTAGACTAGATTTGGGCCATAGGGTGCAGGATATAACTTTTTCTTTGAGAAAAATCTTAGACCTTCAATTTGTAAATCAGGAAATGGTGCTGATGTGACATAGCTGGCAGAAGGTTTTGGACCCTCCTAACTCTCCCTCACATGTCACTTTCCCCCTGCCACAGCCCAGGGGTCCCTCTGCAGAACTCCAGAGCAGAGTTTAGAAACCCTGGGTTCCTTTCCAGTATTTAGACTCTATATTTATAATCTAAGGAACAACAAAATAAATCATCATGGCTCCACCCTCTTTCCTTCAAAAAGCATGATAATAATGTTCAGGTTAGAAAAAGTAATGCTTGAATTATTAGGTATTTTGATAATGTGATTGAGATGATGCTAGGATTTTCTTTTTTAAAAAAAGGCTTATTTCAACATATGAGCTTTGCTGTATACACCACTGAGCCATCCTGTCTCTTTTTCAGATCACATCACCATTACCCCAAAGGATCCCCAATGGGTAGGTGCCTGGTGGCTTGGTTACCTAGTCGCAGGAGTCATAAGTCTTCTTGCAGCTGTGCCTTTCTGGTGTTTACCAAAGAGTCTCCTGAGACCCCAAAGTAAAGAGGATCCAAGTTCCTCCTCTGAAAAATCCACATTTATTATGGGGGATCACACAGAGTACCAAACACCCCATAGAGAAAAAGCAAAAATAATGGAAATGGCAAGAGGTGAGCCAGATTCTCCTTGATTGAAACATTTTCAGTTTT
>NW_005315176.1:0-980 GCF_000412655.1 Myotis brandtii
TACACAGCTATTACATCAAGATTATTGATTATATTTTTGTTTCTTTATGTTGTACCTTTTATCTGTCTATAAAGTTGCCCAATTGTGAAAGAATCTATACCTTTGGGTTCTGAAGTCACTTTCTGTAAAAGTATTTTTAAAAATTTTGTTCTTGCACTTAAGTTTTGTTTTTCATATATAACTGCTGTGGTATATGGTGCATATAATTTTATGAGCATTAAATTTTTACTCATGATGTGTAATTTTTTTTATCACCTAATGTCCTTCATTATGGGCATAAGGCTTTTAACCTTAAAAATTTACTTTATCTATTGTAATTCCTCCATGCTTGTCCTTTATATTTGCATGTCTCAGGTGTCATTACCCATTCATTTATTTGCCCCTTTCTTTATCATTTCAACAATTTTTTAAAAAAATAAACAGCTTACCACTGGGTGCTATTATCTAACGGAACCCAAGCATCTCTGACTCAGCTCTCTCTGGTCCTATTTCCCTTCCCATCTGTACACATTGCAGTGTCCTGTTGATGCACCTAATTTCTTCCCTGCCATCTTCCTTTAGATCTCCTGTGATATGTTCTTCTTTCATCTCTTTCCAATTCAATATTTCTCTTGGTTTAAATGACTATTAGTTTATTTTCCCCCTTGTTAATGTAAATGTCTAGTGTTATAATTTTGCCTTATACACATATTCCCTCACATTTGGAGGAAACATGATACCAACTATTTTCCCCACTGAGGCACAGTATTTCCTCTACCTTTGCATTTCCCTAGCCTGGCCTCATAAATTAAGACCTTAAAAATACCTTCTCCTTCTCTCTTCCTCCTCTCCTCTTGGGTGAGGTCTCTGAAACACTTTTACCCTCCCTCTCCCTCACACTTCCCCCTGCAAGGTTCTACTGAGGATAGATAGCTTAGCCTTTGACGATTTGGACCAAGGGTGAGGAACCTTTTTATCTGCCAAGGGCCATTTGGATATTT
>NW_005315177.1:0-980 GCF_000412655.1 Myotis brandtii
CTCCAAAACCAGAGATCAGATGACGTCATCCTCCTGCTTGCAGACGAGGACCAGCAGCATCTCCTCTCTCTTGGTGACCATGGCATCTCTCATACCTGGTTCCCTGCTGCTCACATCGTAGGTGTCATAGGTACTTGTTGAATGCAATTGAAGAACGTCAAAGGCTGCTTTTTGCTTCCGGAACAAAGACCAACTCATCAGCCTCACCTACAACAATTTGATGGCAACGTGCCTTTCTAGCGTCTCCTGCCACTCCACCTTCCAGCCAGATACTCGGTGCTTTAGCCATAAGACCCCTTCTATTGTGGTTCTCTGAACCCACTGTGCACTTTCACCCACACTTCACTCGTTTCACAATAGAACTTCCGGGAGAATTATTGAGAGTCGTGCCGACCTCCCAAGTAGATTAGAATTCTTGTAGGACGAAGACCGTGTCCTATTCACATTATTCCTCACAAAGCCAAGAACACACCTTTGTATTATAGGTATCAACCAGAACAATTTTAATTAGTGAGTTTTAAAATTAAATGCAACTGAGTTTGGACTTGTTTCCCTAGGTTAGTTTTTTTTTTCCCCATTTTTTTTTCCAGTGGAGCCACTCCATTGTAGTCATGATGGCTTCCTTGAAAAAATGTAAAATGACAAAAAGCTACTATACATTCAATGATATTTTAAAATAAGTTTGTGTTGTATGTATCACCAAAGCATCTACAAACATAGAAGAAAATGGACATTCACATGTGACCAGACATATTACAACGTTTGGCATGTGTGTGGATCTGTGGGCCCTTTGAAGACTCTCTAACTTACAAACTGCAAACTCTTTTCTAGGAAATAAGGACCCACTGCAGGTGTTCGGTTGGATACAGTCATAGGAAAGTTAAACCCTATGAAAATAAGATTAAGACTTTTTCACAACACCCTGCCTCGCCGTCAGACCTTTGTTCTGTCCCTGAATATCTGTCAGCTCTGCTCTGTGC
>NW_005315178.1:0-980 GCF_000412655.1 Myotis brandtii
TTCTGGGGGGTACACTGCCCTGTGCACACTTCTCCCTGTGGTTCCTCTTCCATTTCCAGCACCAAGAAGGGTATGTTTGGTCTCCCGGTGCCCATCAATCCTTCCTAAGAACACCTGAATTTTTGGGAAGTAGCCCTTCCTCTTTATGTGCATGCCACCTGGGTGGAACCGTGGTAACAGGAAGCAGCCCTCCTGCTACTGAGATGCTCAGGGGTCCTGAGCATCTCCCAGGGGGTCCTGGTGTATCCAGAGAGGGGTGTGATGAGTCAGGTGCTCTCTTCAAGGACTTAGACACTTGAACCAGTGACGTAGGTTTGAAGTAAGATTGGGATTGATTCTAGTGCACACCTGACCAGACTCTCTGGCTATGGACCATCCCTGGAGTTCTGCTTCCTCCCTGCTGGAGCTGCCTCGATTCCAGGACTAATTTTCTGGACTTCCCAATAATGCTCTTCCCTTTAAGTCAGCCAAAGTCAGTTGCTGCTACTTGCAACCAAAGAACCTTGGCCCTCTTATTTTTAACTTCCAGTTGGGTTTCTTGTCATGCTTTCTTAGAACAATAGTCAGTGTTGTGTGCTATTACCAAATAAGATGCTAAAGTATTTCCAGGCTGAACTGTCTTCAGAGAAATATTGCACAAAATGTCTTTGCTTTCCCTCCACAAAACAAGAGATTCATAGAACACTATAATACACTATATAAAAGGAAAATATCAACAAAATTGTCATAGGTTCTATTTAACACTTCTGTTAACATTTTCTCATGCATATATTTCCACTTTGCCAGTCTCCTGTTCCCTGTTTTTCGTCGCCCCTCCCTCCTACTACCCATAAACAAACAAATGTTAACACATTGCGGACGGATCACGAGACTTCTCGTTTTTCTGTTCTAAGGCTTGTGGCCAATCATGAGAATTTTTTAAAAAGATATTAGCTTGTAAGAAATGTAATAAATAACTTCAAAATGCAATGGGAATTTAA
>NW_005315179.1:0-980 GCF_000412655.1 Myotis brandtii
GATAGATAGATAGATAGATAGATAGATAGATATCCATGTGAAATGGAGATGAATGGATGTATGAATGGATGTATGGATGAATAGCTAGCTTGATAGACAGATTTGTTATGAAGAACTGGCTCATGTTATTAGGAATCTGGGAAGTCCTACTATCTTTCGTTTGCAAGTTGGAGACTCAGGGAAGCTGGTGGTGAAGTTCAAGGCTTTAGAGCCAGAGCATGAGGATGGATCACTGGGAGACAATCTCCTCAGACTCCCTGACCTTCCAGGTGGGGACTGTACCCAAGTCTACACATCTACAGTTCCCACTCCACATGCACCATTCTCTGAACAGGCAATCAATTAACACAAACCCCTCCATTTCCTACCTAAGCAAATAATACAGACATCACCCGGGACCTGCATCCTGACATTCAGAGAAACAATGAAGTCACAAAGCAATGAATAATAAAGTCTTAGGATTAAAACCACTCATCCTTATTTCCAACGTGATTTAAAAAATGATGGGGATTATTGTTTGCATAATGACGGGGCAAAACTTAAAGTTCATTAAATGTCTCTCTGAGTCTTTGATTTATTTTTCAACCCTATTCTCAAATATTTGAAAACAGTCTTGACTATAAAAAACGCATAGACACAGGGATAGATCTTAAGCTAAATGCATATGTTTATGATAGAAGACCCCCCCAGTTACGATGTCTTGGCGATCAAGAACACCTATCACCAAGTGCCTGTGAATAACTGGCATGGAGAACAGGAGGAAGCCAGTTGTTTTATGGTTTCTTCCAACTGGAATTAAAAAACACTATCACTAACTTTTTTTTAGTGGAGGTCCCACTCTAATTTGTGAATCCCCTTAGCAGTCTGACAAACTGAGTGGACAGGAGACATCAATGAAAAACAATCTTGCCTCCAACAGCTTCTGTCCGTCCTCGAAGAGGCGCTAGCTGATGTTTAGTCCATTAAACAGAAAGTGTGTG
>NW_005315180.1:0-980 GCF_000412655.1 Myotis brandtii
GTGTGTGTGTGTGTGTGTGTGTGTGTGAAATTGCTTGCGAAACACTGGTCCATCTGCACAGTGTTACCTGAGCGATGCTAGTCTTTCCCCCTGTCTTCTCATTACTTGGATAATAGCTAGTTTCTTGGTGACAACCCCTTGCATTCTCACGAAAGAATGAGGCAGGCACCAGAGTTCACTCTAAGCTGCTATTCAGATGAAAAGAACCCTTTTTTGAATAAGTGGAAAAACCATGGAAGACTGAAATAGCCATAATATATTAAAAACTCTAAAGCAGTCATGTGTGAGGAAATAAAGAACAGAAGGAGTGTGTTGTTTTAAAAAAGGAATATTTAGGAGTCTCAAAAAAATAGCAAATGTGTGGAAGGAGGGGGGCTTCCCTCTCATGTTGAGCATTTTGCAAATTAAGTGAGTTTCATTCTCCAATAAAATATGATTCCAATAATGCTTTATATGATCATAAATTGTGTCTACTTTTGTCTCCATTTCCTTGGGAAAAAAGGAAATATTCCCAAAGTATATTATAAAAATAATTAATAAGCAACCTTTCATAGTTATTTTCTGAGGTTAATTATTACCCTAAGAAATCAATTTCAATTTTGTTCAGTTTCAGAAACTCATTTGTGACTGGGTGTTTCCAAAAAAAGTGAGTGAGTTAAAATGGGAGCCTTCATTCCCAAGAAAAGGCCTTTGCTGCTGGCTGCGATTTATCCAGAGCTGTCCTGTCCGTTTATACTCTGTGCCACGAGAATGTATGGAATGTGTGATAGAGCTACTAGAATCGAGCATAGTAGATTGGTTACAATAAACAACAAAAGTTATCTTCATATCGTTAAAGTGAAAGTGAGATATCCTTGTGTCATTACAAAAGAAAGTAACTTGGCCTCTTTTGCTAACCTTCCCGACCAGCCCGAGCTAATGTTTCAGAGGACCAGGGACCAGGGGACCAGAGACTAGGAATGAGGGGACCAGGGACCAGA
>NW_005315181.1:0-980 GCF_000412655.1 Myotis brandtii
TTTAGTCTTTCCCCCTCCTTTTCTTCATCCTGGTTCTTGGTACACCTTTATAATTTTTCTCTCACAAATTCTCAATCTCTATGCTTGCCAACCCAGTATTTAAAAAAAATACTTGCCTAATAACAAAAAGTGTTGCCCACAGTTTTCAGATTTATATGTTCTCTGTGCCAGAGAAACAGACATATTCAGACATAAATCACTTAGTCCCAATTCCAAGTTTCTGGGAAAGGAGCCTATTTGATTGGAGATGGTAAACTCTTTCTGCCAGTAAGGTTTTTCTTTCTGTTCTCTTTCACCTTCGGTGATTTGAACCTGTTTTGTAACATGTGTTTCTCTTCCCAGCTTCTCATTCAAGCCATTTTCTAGTGCTATATTTTGCATACATATGCTTCACTGAAAACTCTCAGCACAAATCTTACTAACTTTGCCAAACACAAGGTGGGGCCCAGCCCTCCTGGAGCATCACTAATCTCTCCCCTAATCTCATTTGGCACACTTCTGGAATTACTCTCTGCCGCTGAGTTTCAAGACTATCCATGAGTAGAGAATAGTCATGATATATTTCACAAATACTGCCTAAAAATTCAGACATTTACAAGATTATGGTTTTGTGCAGACTTGCCAATATTGGAAGCTGGGAATATCTGACTGTAGTTATAACTGTACATCTAGGCTTTTGTCCCCTCCGATGGAAATGAAGGAATTCAAATGTCTAAGGTTCTTTTTAGCTCTACTCTCTACACACAGTGCATATGTCACAGGTATTTTCCTAATTCATTATCTGCACCCTATCTTAACATTTGGCCTATTTCCACTATTCTGAATACTCACAGGAATATATCAATTTGGAATGAGTCAATTTTCAACCAACTTTTGTCAAAAACTTGAATAAAGAATAAATACTACAAAACATGTCCACAATGAAGGGTGCATATTGTAAGATTAAGAATGGAGTTTCATGATCAAATCTGGTTAAAAAA
>NW_005315182.1:0-980 GCF_000412655.1 Myotis brandtii
TCGCAAGCATGGATTTGGGCTCCCATCTCCCTGTTAGTGTCTGTAGCCAGGCCAGGTCAGGGTCAGCCCCAGACCTCCTGGGTCTCAGGACTTCGCGGGTGCACTTGCTGGAGCAGAGCCAACAGGCAAGGGCCACTCCTGTTAGCTCTCCTTCCCTCCCTCCTGCCCAGCTGACCGGGCCCAGGACTGGGAAAGCAAAACCTCTGGGCGTAGTCTTCTCTGTGGCTACACGGGCAGTGGCCCAGCTGCGGGCTGCGCAGCCACGACCAGCTGGGTGACCTCGGCGAGTTACTCAGCCTCATTTCACCTTAGTGTTCTCATGGCAAAGGTGCGAGCCTCCCAGGCTTGCTGTGAGCAAAATAACTGGGTAAACGAATTAACACGGAACAGTACCTCACACATAGGAATCGTATATTTGCTAATAATAATAATAATGACCACATGTCTCCTTCATAGTCATGCAATCTCCAAATCCGGTCAAGTCTACCTACTAAAATTTGTGAGGCATTCGCCAGCTCTCCAGTTCTTCAAACACCAGCTCATTGGGTGACAAGGGAATGCACTTTTGTTCTGTAGCCTCACTCTCTGACTCCCACACAGCCTGGCCCACGGTAGGTGCTCAGTGACTATGAGAAGGCATGGCGTCTGTCCAGGTGAGTCTGGTTGTCAAAACAGGAATGTTACCGGGCGCCCTTTGAGCTTCCAGGCCCCGAGCCAGGCGCTGGGGACCCGGCGGGGCCCCGGCCAGAAGACCCTGCACCTTGGCGGGATGCTAAAGCAGGCTGCTCTCAAGTCTCCAAGGACTGCCCAAGGTGTCCTCCGTGGCCGGGAGGGAAGCCTCCAGGTGCCTGGGCCGTGGATTTCGGGGAAGCCTTTCTCTACCACCTCCACTCCACCCGCTTTCTCTTCCACACCTGCTCCCTTTGTCTTTCTTTTCTGAGCCGACCAAGGAGTCTGCCTCTTATCTGTCTATCCAGCTA
>NW_005315183.1:0-980 GCF_000412655.1 Myotis brandtii
ATTACAGTTTACATTCAATATTATTTTGCATTTGTTTCAGGGGTATCAAAACTCTAATACATTTTAGATAGCAGTTTTGGACTGGGTTATGTGAATTTCTTCAAAAAAAAATTGCTTTGTATATAAAGGCCACAAATTTTAAAGCCTGCCCCTTACCAGGCAGTTCCTTTTTTCAGTCTCTCTTCCCACTGCCCACTACACGTAACTCACCCATATGCATGCAGATCATACACATCCCATGTGGAGTTAAACAAATGCCCCCAACCCTGAAGGCAGTGGTCCTTTGACATGTCATGTCCTACCACAAACCAGGAACAAGCTATATTTATAACCTAGTCTCATCACATAATAATAATAAAAAGCCTACAGCTGAAAGATATATAGTTAACCACAGATTCAAAGAGGAACCTGCAAATAGGTGGCCTAGAAAAAATCCCATAAATGCAAAGACCAAAAAGTTTTTAAGGAATCTGAAATAAAGTTAACATGTACTTCAACTCAAAGGCAAATGAATATGGTTAATATGATGTGTTGGCATGAAATATGCTTGTGCCATCTTGAAACAGGAGGCCTTGGAGTCACAGAGTATCTGCACCATGTTTTTCAAAAGGCACTATAGATACCACTGTGTCTTAAGCTCTGAGTTACATGTGATACATACCACCTCTCATCCTGTCAACCTACAAAACATATATTACCCAATTCTAAAAATGAGGAAACTGAGGTGCAGAGTGGTTCAGTCAGTCACAACTAGTGACTATATGGGTTTCTGAACCGGTTCTGTGTGGCTCCAATGCCCAGTTTCTTTTCACAATAACCATGCTGCCCAACAAAGACAGGAAGCAAAAGACTCAGACACATGAGACCCTCTAGGCCTGGCTCAGTTGTCCTACTCACGCCGATTCCATTCGGCCTAAATGGCACCTGAATGTCTCTGTCCTTTTTACACAAGGAGAATCCTCAGCACCGGGTCTACCTTC
>NW_005315184.1:0-980 GCF_000412655.1 Myotis brandtii
TCCCAGTGCCTCTCACCTAAGAGTTCGAAGATACGGTTATGAGAGCGTTTACAGATTCATTGTTGGCCACAGCCGGCCCGGTCAGGTCCTCTGAGCCCCGGCGTCCTCACAGCGTCCCAGGGAGGAGGGCCAGCTGCCCTTGGGCCCACAGGCCCTCTGCCCTCACCACTGGTTCATGGATTTCCCAGCACATGGAAAGCACCTGCCTTTTCTCCCAGCGCTGCCATCGATTGTTCTGCTCTGCTGGCCTTGCCGGGCCGGGACAAGAGGAGGGGGGCTGGCCTGGCGGGTCCCTCCTCCAGGAGGCTGAGTGGGTGCGGGAGCCCTGTCCGTGCGGTGAGCCCAGCGGGGTGTCTTTGACCCAGGACACTGTCACTCTGGCAGGATGGTTTTACTGGAGTCACGGTTTTTGAAAAAGGCACAGATGTGATCCTGTGATTACACTTTTGTTTCCCAGTGTGAAGGTCATTGTTCTCCATAAATAAGCAGGTGGCACGTACTCACTGAAAGTTAAAGGAAACCACTT
Source organism: Myotis brandtii (assembly GCF_000412655.1). NCBI lineage: Eukaryota > Metazoa > Chordata > Mammalia > Chiroptera > Vespertilionidae > Myotis > Myotis brandtii. The sequence goes on from NW_005315184.1 coordinate 527, forward strand.
GAAAAGGTAATAATCACCTGAATAAAGTGTGCCGTGCAGGGCGTCGGTGAAAGTGCGCTCTGAGTAACTCAGTGAGCTTGGGGTGGTGCTGAGGACAGGAAACCACCATGTGACGGTAGCTGCTGGAGCTGGGGGTGGGCTCGTGGGGGGCTCCTCACACTGTCCCCTGCTTTAGTGCAGGTCTGACGCTCTGGCTCCCGCCTCAGAGGCGGCACTGGGCACCTGGGACCACTGGCCTGAGTGTGCTCTGTGCCAACCAGAGGGACCCGCTGTGGCTGGTGTCAGGACCCTTGCTTTTGCCTCTGCTGCGTGGCACTCAGTGACACCATTGTTTCTCCACCTGGATGCTGTCCAGCCACCTCCGCTGGGCGCTCGGCACCGTGCGGCCTCTGGGCAGGCCCCTCACCCTGGGCTCTGACTGCACAGGAGAGTGCTCCCTCCTCGCAGGCGGTTT
>NW_005315185.1:0-980 GCF_000412655.1 Myotis brandtii
AAAACAGATGAGTTTTCTTTTATTTTTTCACTTGTATGTGTAATTTTTCCAAACAATTTTTCACTGATGTAGAGTCTTTAGGGTAATTTATATTCATTCTAAAATCTGTTCCAACTCACCAAATTAAAGGAGTCCAGACGTATCTCTTTTTCTAATGCCTAATACAACTCTAGCTTCTTGATGCCAAGATGAATCCAGATGTAGCATCAGTGATGTTATTGGTTGGTTTTTAACTCCTTTTTTCTGGCCCTTTATTGTCATCTGAGCTCAGGTATACACTTAAGAAAGTGTGATATTCAAACTAGTGTTTGTAAGTATTTTGTATCAGAATGGTTTTCAGGGAATCTAGTTTGACAATACTTGTCAGAAGTAAAGTTCTGGACATTTTTCTGTGTATCCTAAATTTTCAAAAATAGACATAAAAAGTGTGTATCTACTCTCATTCTCTTTACCTAAAAATACAGTACCATGGAATAGATGGATAATTTACAACAGCAAAGTGCCCATATCCTCTATTGTTGACAGATAAAAGGGCAAAACTGCTAATACTACATTGTAAAACCTTACCAACTGAAAATCTGCTGTCCTATCTGCTATTTTACTCTATTTCTCCTCAATTTTATGGTACAAAAGCCAATCGATTTCTTGTATTTTTCTTACAAATTCAGATAGAGATGAGATGCCAAATGTAGCTTTACTCTGCTTTATCCAGAGAAGTCAAAGTAAACATGAAATTCTAATTCTGCCATCAAGTATCTACCTCTATAGGGAATTAGGAAATTTCTGGATGACACCTGCTACTCAAATACTTCACTATGGACCCTTGTGCCAGGAGAGGACATAAAAAGCAGCCTCACTCTATGTGTTCACATCTCTGGAAAATCAATTTTTGTTTTTCCAAAAGAGTTTTTAATTGATTTTCAGAGAGAAAGGAAGGGAGAGGGAGAAACATGGATGTGAAAGGGAAACATTGATCAACT
>NW_005315186.1:0-980 GCF_000412655.1 Myotis brandtii
CCACGGCTATGTGCTTTGGAGGGCCCTGTTGACCGCCACATTCTCTCTCCTGCCCACAGAAGTCCCAGCACCCTTGAGAGTCACCAGGAAAAGGCAGGGTTATGGATTAGGCTACAGGCAGGGAAGAACCGAAGCCAAAGGCTTCACAGCAGATTGAGACCCTTCGGCCAGCCTCTATGCCTCAGGCCCCGCTTCCTCTTATTCTTCTCTCACTCCGTTTCTGTTAATCCTGTGGGCCACAGTGAGGCTCAGGCCCTCTCCTGTCACAGGACCCCTGCACCACTCGGCTCCCAGAAGCCCCATGCTCCCTCCCACTTCCTAGTCAGCGCTTTGCTCTAATTCACGTTTTCACTGAGGCCTTCCTGATCACCTCTCTACAACTGCACGCCCCCCTCGCTCCCCCCTGCTTTTTCCTCGGCACCTCTCACCGTCCACCTTATCTCGCTGACTATTGGTCTCCCCGCCTCAGCAGTTTTGTCTGTTTGTTCTCTGCTGTATCTCCAGCCCTGAAACAGGGCCTGACCATAGCACACACTCAGTAATATTTGTAAATTCTTGCATGAATGAGGCTGGGCTCTGAGCTGATACCAGGAAACCGCGTGTTCTGAATCAGCTTCACTCCCTCAGGCCTGACTCAGTTCATCTGTCTAATGACAAGGGCACATGTGCTGTTGTGTAAGCTGCCTTCCAGCAGCAATAATTAATGATTCCAGGCGATATCCTCTTACCACCCCGGAGAGGCTCAAGCACAGGCAACGAGGGAGGGGAGGCGAGAGGCAGCTGCCAGATGACTAACTGGGATCTGGGATCTGAAGTCATCCACCCCAAGTGTTAATCCTGATGGGCCACAGTGAGGCTCAGGATTATTAGCTCCTGAGACTCACATGGCCTCCTGGCTTGACCTGGCTCTAAAAGACCATCAGGTGCACTTGAAAATTTAACTCCAGCCCTAACCGGTTTGGCTCAGGGGATAGAGCGTC
>NW_005315187.1:0-980 GCF_000412655.1 Myotis brandtii
CCTCATTACAGAAGAGGAAAATGACACTTAGAGGAGCTACTGACTTATCCCAAATTCGACACTAGTAAGTGGCAGGAGTTAGAACCCAAACCAGATCCTTATGCCAAATCCCAAATCTTCCAACTTTTCTTTACCACCTCCCTTCCTTGGGATTTTGTTTCTGTCCCATGGAGTCAAACTTGTACTATTCTCTTCAGCATAAAGGATATTCCGTTTCCTGCCAGAGCTTTAATTAACACACACAAAAGTCTTCCAAGGTGACCTCGCTCCCCCTTGCCCTCCCTCACACCAGCGCTATATTTAACTCCTGGAAAGCAGTTGGCACTGAGGCATTGGCTTTGCAGCTGGGATTTCTTTGCTACTCTTTTTTCAATCTTTTCCAGCCCTATGGTCTCCCCTGTATACTCTGAGACAACAGGAAGTGTTTGTTTTAGTGATCAACAATGCTAGTCCAACCAGTGTGGTCCCCTCCAATGGCCTTCTCTTGGGCTTAGAGAAGTGCTTGTAAATTCAAAGGAAGGAAGTGGGATGTCCCCGTGGCTCCAGATGGGTAGATCTGCAGCAACTTGGAAGAGACCGTGGGCAGGGGAAGGAGAGATTTCTGCACCCCTGAGGTGAAGGGGCAATTCTGCTGGCCTCGCCTGTATGGCTGGGGCTTCTCAGCTGCTTTACCCAGAGCTGGACATAGACAAAAGTAGCCTCCTCAAGGAGCACGGGGGGAGGCATCCCTTAGTAGCTCCTCAATATTCTTCCCATTCTGCAATCCTCAGTTCCCACACCTACAAAATGGGCTAGCCCACCTTGCCATAAGAATGAAATTATCGCTCTGGCCAGTGTGGCTCAGTTAGCTTGGTGCAGTCCCGTGCACCAGGAGGTTGCCAGTTTGATTCCTGGTCTAGGGCCCATGCCTGGGTTTCAGGCTCGATCCCCAGTTCAGGGTGTCCAGGAGGCAGCCAATCGATGTTGTGCTCTCACATCGA
>NW_005315188.1:0-980 GCF_000412655.1 Myotis brandtii
ACTCACCTTCTTCCTGGTTCCAGCTTCAAAGGCTAGGCAGACGGCACCAAGGGCCACCTAATGTGGAGTACACTAAAAACGTTTGTGGAGGGAAGGCATGAATGAGCTGAAGGGTTGACAATTCCTTGAGAAGTTTGCAGTCTAAGGCCCTTTCCTCCACCGTACTATCTATAGGCTCCGATTTATATGCTTCACCAATAATTCTGCTATCGAGAGAGTCATCTGGATACTGTTTATCTCTAAACCGGGTCAATAATGATCTTAGCACAGAGGACAATGCAGAAGGAACGCACCATTGTTCACTATTTTTGTTCATTTCTTTCCCTGGAGTAGATGAGTGTGCTGTTGGAAAGAAGAGGGAGTGCTCCATAAGATCTTCCTCTCTCATTCAACACTGCTTTCCCCATGTTTTATATGGTTTGTTCACTAACAGAGTGCTGCCGAGAGCAAAATATAGAAACAGATTTTAGAGAAGAAGCTTCTGTCCACCTGCTTCCTCCAACCTGTATTCTAAGCACCCAGGCGCTCCTCTCTCCACCCTCCTACAGAGCTTTCCAGGGCGCTGCTTGCTTGTGTTCCTGATCTTTTAAGACAGAGATTTGCTTTTTAGTAGAAATAGAAAAGTAAAGATATTGCAGATGCATTGTGGGAAGCAATGGGTGGGAGTCAGACGGTTCAAAGGGAATGCATTTAACCCCCTCCATCTTCCAGGGGCCCAGCTGCTGCTCATGGGTCTCTCTGTGGGAGGCAGTCTGCTGTAAGAAATACGAGAAATGGAGAGCACAGTAGGACTCCCCACTTTAGCCTTTTTAAGTGACAAACAAGTGTGAAGTAAGGAGGCTGCAACCACAAGGGGTTACCAAAGAAAACGTAGAAAAATAACTCAGAAAAGATGGCAATCTACAAAGTCCTCCTCCCCAAGAGAGAAGGGAACAGAAAAGAAAAGAAAAAATAACAGAATTCATCCTCTCCCTTTTTTT
>NW_005315189.1:0-980 GCF_000412655.1 Myotis brandtii
CATGAATTTCATGCACTGGGCCTCTAGTGTCTTATAACCATGATCTCCTCTCAGTAAATGTTAGTTTTTGATAATCTATGCAATAAAAAAATGAAGTAAAGAAATTCATTATACAGGCAATCAAAAACTAGTAGAGGTAAACTCATTTGCCAATGAAAAACTTGAGAAATGTATCCTATGCCTGGAAGAAGTGAGTTAACTTATCACAAAGGAAGCATCTATAACAGAAAGGCAACAGTGAAGATTTCAGCAGCTTTCTCAACCAGAGAGGAAGCTGGCATGTCACACCTCATTCAAAGCCATCAGGAGATTCTGTGCTGGGTACTCGGCAAGTCAGATTTTGTATAGTGTGCAGAAAAGGGGATATCGAGTTTGAAACTTTCCTTTTTGTTTTGGACTTCAAGTATTATCAGAGACCATTAGTATTGCCATACAAATATTTAGATGGCTCGTTGGAAGAAGAAAAAGTAACTTCTAGATATATAATCTTTCAATTTTAGTCACATAGGACAGATAGGAGAAACTTTTTGCAGAGAAACTTTTTCAAATCAAGAATTTTGGGAATTAAAGGCCTCCAAAGGGACCAACTTGTCAGATCTTTCATGACTCACGAGATTAAATTTTCTACTGAGATGCAACACACGGACCACACTTGTTTTAAACACTCAGGGAGGACAAACAAGTCTGTTATTGATTTGTTCAAAGGAGGTGGTAGTTCAGATTCAAACTGATTACGTGTGTAGTTGGGGTGCCAGACTGATCTGCAGCTGTGTGCCCTGCTGGAGCTCAAACATGACTGGGCTTGTCTGGAGGATATGCACTGCTTCCCCAGAAATCCATTTATATTAGGAATGAAGCGCATCTTTGGAGATAAATCATCCAAAGGCCAAGAGCAGTCAGATGCATGGAGCTGGTCTAGCAGCAAAGACTCAGGCACCCGACAGGCAACTTTGAGAACAGCATGGTTTATGTTACTTAAA
>NW_005315190.1:0-980 GCF_000412655.1 Myotis brandtii
CCTTTAACTAAAAACCTTTTTAAAAATCTGTAGTTTAAGCTTATTTTAGCTTTGTTAATTTTTTTCTGCTGAATAATTTATTATCCTCTTCATTATTTTTTGTAACTTTGTCATTTTCTTAATTCTTTTCTCTTTGATGTAATTTGCTCTTCTTTTTTCTAACTTCTAGAGATGTATTTTTAGGTCATTGCTTTTTAGCCTTCTTTTCTAATATATGCATTTCAGTTGCTATAATTCTCTATATGAACTGTTTTAGCAGCAAATCACAAATTTTGGTGTGTTATATTTTTATTATTCAGTTCAAATATATCTAATTTCCATTGTGATTTCCTCTCTGACCCATAGGTTATTTAGAAATATATTGTTTAATTTCTAAACACTTAGAGTTTTCTTGCTAACTTTGGATGTTGATTTAATGTTTAATTCAACTATGGCCAGAGATTGTTCTCTGTATGACATCAGTCATTTAACGTTTTGTTGAAACTGGTCTTATGGTTCAGCATATAGTCCTTTTTGTGTATGTTTCATATACACTAGAAAAGAGAAAGTATTCTGTAGTTGTCTGCTGAGGATTTTATAAGTGTTAATTAGAACAAGTTGGTAAACAGTGGTACTAAAATCTTCTATAATCTTATCGACTATTTTCTTGTTTAATTTGTTACTGAGAAATGAATGTTGAAATTTCCAACTATAACATATTTATGGATTTGTCTGTTGCTCTCGTTAATTTGATCAATTTCTTTTGTTAAATATAAAATTAAAAATTTTGTATTTTCTTGTTGATTGACCCATTATTATTACAAAATATTCAGCTTTATCTCTAGAAACTTCCTGCCTTAAAGTTTATTTTGTGTAATATTAGTATGGTTATGAACTCTTATTGATTGATATTTGTATGATTTATATTTTTCCATCATTTTACTTTTTTTAAGATGTGTTCTCCCCCCAGCTTTATTGAGATATAATTGACATATAACATT
>NW_005315191.1:0-980 GCF_000412655.1 Myotis brandtii
TCGGAAAGTGCCTCTTGCTTTCAGCAACAAGGATATTATTGTGAAGCAGCTGCAGTGAATGCTGGGCATGGCAGTCAGGTGGGTGTGAGTTAAAGACATAGACAGAGAACACAGACAACTGCTTTCAAAAGGCTTGGCTAGTCTCCACTCGGATCTTCCCTCCGCTCCCTCCTTTCTGCTGTCCCCCATTATGTGACTTTTGCAAATGACAGATCCCCAGGGTCTATCTCATTTCGGCTGAACCTCTTTTCTTTCCTGTTATTGATTTCTCTCTAAAGTGAAGTAAAGTGTGTGGAAACATATCTGGAAGGACACAGATGTGTTTCCTCCTTTCCCCTGGACAGTTTCTGATATTATCCAAGCTCTTGTGTTGCTTCTGCAGGTTACACGCACTCTTCCTCATCACCGCCTCATTCTCTTTCTGGCCCCCTTGCTATGTTACTTAATCACATTTACCTTGACTTTCAAGCAAACAGTAAATCTACAGAGTATCACAGAAGTAATGTCAGAACCATGCACAAAAGGTCACATTTGGGAGCAATGTAGGAAATAACATGGCATCAACCCGAAACTAGCTTGGGTTTGGAGTGTAGATGAGAAGGCCAGCCTTATGTGATGAATGGTTAATGACATGATTTAAACCAAATGTATTGGTGAGAATTGGAAAATACATATGGGGAGTTGAATAAAGTTGGGTAAATAACTGATTTCAGTTTCTAGAATTTTCTTCAGTAGAGCACAATAGGGCATTTATGATAGAGTGGTTTTGTCTGTCTTCCAGCTAAGTAAAAATGCACTCCTAGCCTTACTTGGTTCTAATACCTGCAGTTCCCTGAGCCCAGGCTCATGACTAAGAAATTTATACCCCATTGATAACTATTTTTATAGGAATACTAGAGGCCCGGTGCACGGATTTGTGCACCGGTAGGGTCCCTTATCCTGGCCTACAGGTATCGGGCTGAAACCAGCAGTCCAACATC
>NW_005315192.1:0-980 GCF_000412655.1 Myotis brandtii
TCTTGTCAGAACCTTGGACATGCCACCTAATCTCTTCGAGGCCCAGGTTACTACTCAGAGGTCAGAAGAGTTTTAACCAGGTTGGTTGCCAAGGTCAGGGTCACAACTAGATCTCTAGGTTCTCTACCTTGGGCAGGTTCTGTAAGACCCAGAGAGTGTCAAGGTAGATTTTCTTTGGTGTTCAAATGAATTAACCACTATAAATTCCTACACTTTACAGAAGAAATCTGTAATGTGGGCCATAGGCCTTAATCTGAAATTGGATGGATAGACTGTCTTATTCTAACATGTGAAGAGGAAGAAATGTCCTAGGTTTGTACTGTCCAATATGGCAGCCACTAGCTACATGTTTGAATTTTAATTTAAGTTAAGCTATTTTAAATTAAAATTTCAGTTCCTCAGTCACACTAGTCATATTTCCAGTGCTCAGTAGCCACTCACATGTGACCAGTGTCTACCGTGTTGGGCAATGCAGACATAGAGTTGCAGAAAGTCTATTGCTCAGCACAGCTCTAGACCTTTGCCCAGATCACCAACTGCAGCTCCTTGTCCCTTAGTGCAGGGCATAGATGCTTGTGCCCTAGGGCAACCATGTCCATCTTTGGGGAATGAAAATATGGATTAAATCCCATTTGGAAAAAGCAGTGCAAGAACCCTTCAGGCAATGGATGTTGGCATTGAGCAAGAGTCTGAGAGATGGGATGGGGGGTGTTAAAGAATTAAGAAATACCTGTGCCTTGGGCCTTGACTAGACCTGAGCTTCTGTAGGACACAGGGCCCCTAGAGGAGGCTTCCTCAGAGAGATTGTCACCCCATGCACAGCTGATCCCAGTGATGGAAAAGTATGAGAGGAGCAGGACTGCCCTAGTCCCCAGAAAATCGGGGACCCTGTCCACACTCAGTGGTGGGGAAAAGGGTAGTCATGCTGGGCCCATGTTACAGAAGAGAAACTTGTTACATAGCAAGTCAGAGGCAGAAGG
>NW_005315193.1:0-980 GCF_000412655.1 Myotis brandtii
GACTTGCCCCTAAGAGCCAATTACCTATAGTCCTTTCTAACAAAGGAGGAACAGCTGGAAGGAAGCTTAGCATCTTGCATTATCCTGAGATTTAACCTGAGCAGCACTTCTGGCTAATGTGTGCCATTGGGCACATGGAAAGGTAGGGCGCAGAGAGACTGATGGACAGGGCAGGGGCAAGGGCAGGGCATGACTCAAATACCCTTCAGAATGAGAAACGGGAGAACATTCCAACTGCCCAGCATATGCCCTGCGATCTAGGACCTCACCTGTCTGCTTCCCGGAACATGTCCCTCTCCCTCTGGGAATGAATGTCCTGGATGATGGCAGCCACGTTTTTCCCAGGTTTCTAGACAAAGCGAGAGAGGTCATCAGACCAGAGACAGCCTTGCAAACACCAGAGGGACGCAGGTAGGACTTGGGTTCATGGTCCAGTCCACCAATGGGGAAAAGTGCCTTTTAGGGAAGAAAAAGGTTTAATAACCCAGGGGATGAGGAGTAGGAGCATAATGCTGAACATTAGTGGGCTAAGTGGTCGAGGGAACATGGTGTCCATTCAGCTGGGAGAGGAAGGAGCACATTTGTGTGCTGGGGAAAGTCTCTCTCAGTTCATCACATCTGCCTCCCACCCATTCCTGAATAAAAGAAAATATCTGAGATGTAAAGGGAAGTAAGGGAAGAAGGAGGAAGAGAGTAAGAGAGGAAGGAAGGTGGGGGCCAGGCAGGCATTGTAACTTGTAAAGAGACTTGAAGATCATTGAATGCAGCATCCACATTTGACACATGTGTAAGCTGAGACCCAGAGGGATGGAGTCAGAGGTCTCCTTGCACAGCTCCAGGGTCCCCAGCCATACTGTGTTCCATGTAGATGGTGCCTCCTGGAGTTGTGCTGGGTCAAGGAACACGTTCAAGGTCACAGATGGTTCGAGAATCAGGATTGACAATAGGCATTTCAACTCCAAGATCCTTTCCATGACCCA
>NW_005315194.1:0-980 GCF_000412655.1 Myotis brandtii
GGGGTTTACCACAGGGTCCCCAGTGGGCTCTGCAGACAGAACTCAAGTGCAGTTGGTGTTTGCTCCCTGAAAGGAGGTGCAGGGCTCCCCCATGCAAAGTAGTGATGACACTCACCTGTCCTGGAAGAGAGAGCTCTGCGAAGATGCCCATACACCCCATCCTAACTGGCTGCTCTTACCCTCCTCCAGGCCCCTTCCAGGCTTGGCAAAGCGCAACTGTGGCCACGTTAAGACTTGAGATCAAATCTCTCTTCAGCTTTATGCTCTCTGCTGTTTGGCTTTTCATTTTCTATAAAAACAGCAGCTAGAATTTAGCGAGTGGTCACTGTGTACCAGGCATTGTCCTTGTAATTTTTCAGTGGACACCCCATCACCATCATCTCCATTCTACAGATAAGAAGACAAGTCTGGGGGCACCTGCCTGCAATGACCCCGCTGTCAGAGGGAGTGACAGGATTGGTCCAGGCCGGCCCAGGTCTCCTCCTCCCGCTCTGCTCCTCTGCTATGAGCGGAATCTCACTGCAAAGCTCAGTGAACTGCGTACCAGGCCATTGGGGGAAGAGTTAGGTTTCAGCCTGGGCTCTGTCACTCAATTACTTTCACGAGTTTTGGTTTCTTCGGCAGCAGCAGAAGACAGGTCGGACCTGCCTTGCCGTTGTTGCACAATCCCACCGAGCGTGATTGTTGGCATTTAGAAGGCACTCAGTGAATGCCGGCTCTTGTAGTTGCTGACTCTGATAACCAGCCGGTCCGTGTGTGCTAATCTTGACATGCTTTCCAGGGTCTTGGTGGGAGCTGGGGGGAGGGGGCAGGGATATTGGGCTGAGGGAGAGCATTGGTTGTAGCAAGATAGAGAACACCGCTCTCCTGCACCCAGACCAGCCAGGTGTGACTGTGACTGTCATGTTCCCTGGTCCTCTCACAGTTCCCTCTCTATACTATGTGACATAAGATTGTGAGCTGGCTCAGAGACCATGACT
>NW_005315195.1:0-980 GCF_000412655.1 Myotis brandtii
CCACAGGTTCTATACTGTGTGCTGTTTACACCAGAGCATGTGTCCACACCATCCTTATGAAGCCTGTATCTTTTGGGAAAAGAGTCTTAGGTTCATCCCAAGTTGGGTTGCATGACATGGCCTCAAAAGGATATTTCAAGTAAAATTTCCATGTTGCTTCCACAGATAAACTTGGTGTTCTACTTCCAAATTCTGTGGATTTTGAGAAGCAAACTTTCCTCCCTCAATAAAGAAGTTTCCACCATTCAGGACACCAGGTAAGAAGTTACCAGAATCACTGTTTTCCAGATTTTCCTACAGGACAATTCTGCCTGGGAGAGAAAAACCTATACAAAAAATGTGATGTAACATTTCCTGGCACTAGATAAAGAATACTTAAGGGACAACTTATAGAAGAAGTAAAAACTATGATTTTCAGGTGATTTCATGTACTCCCTCATCTCTTTATTCAGTAAATATTCATTGGGTGCCTCATTTGTGTAGCTCACTCTTCATATAAAATTAATGCCAAGACTATCAACATTATCTTTTTCACCCTGAAAGTTCAACCACTTTTGGATTCCATTCTCTTTGGTTGTAAAAACTCAATTCTCATTGGTGCTGACCTAAATTATTAAAAATACTGATGACAACAGCTAATATTAACTAGGAACCTGGTAGGTGTTGGGCACTTACCAAGATTAGTTCATTGAATGCTCATGACGCCAACCTCTGTGGTGGGCACTACTAATATCCCCACTGATAAGAGGAACAAACTGCTCAGCGTACCCAAGAGCGGGTACAAACCTTGCATTGGTGAGTCATGTGGACAAAACTTAAAGGAATTTCTGTCCAACTTCAGATCCTGCCTTCGATCTCATGTACGTATGAAATTAACCTAACATCTCAGCTTCAGTTTCTTTGATCCTGGAGGGCTGGAATGTCAGCCTTCTTGGTGTTTCTCCATATCTCTACACACACACACACACACACACACACAC
>NW_005315196.1:0-980 GCF_000412655.1 Myotis brandtii
CCAGTTTATTTTATCTCTCTCTTACTCCGTACTCTTTACATGAACTCGTGGTTTTCAAACTCATTAGTGGTGCCCAAAGACATTCTAAGGGGTATATAGGTTAGAAAGTTTTGAGGAAATCAGTTTTCAGATCCCCAACTTCAATATTTCTAACATTGATCTGCCTGAAAATGTGATCAAGGTATCTTGCTGGTTCTCTTTGTCCCACTTTAAAAAACAAAGACACAATTGTCATTCATTCTCTAATATTATTGCCCAAAAGTGTAAGATCAAAGGCAAACCAGGCCAAGATTCAAAACATTGGTGTAAGAAAGGCTTTTTAAATCAAGACAATCTGTCTCATAGTAAGTGATATTCTTCTATGGACATATGAACTAGTAGGGGGCACATTAATGTTTAAAAAATATTCATCAAAATGTGAAATATACCTGCTGTTTTAATCAATTGTATAGTACTGATCATTATAATTATGACTCAATCTAGAGAAAAATCAACATAAATTCCCATTTACATACATATTTTATGGCAGGATGATAGAGTGACTACCAAAAGACTTCAAAGCAAAAATGGATGTTAGTATATTACATTAGGATAAAATGGTGAGAGTAATGGAATGGAAATACAAATTGAAAAAGTAAAAGGAACAATGTAAAATTCTGCCAATTGATATCATTTTACTAAAAGAATGATAGTGGGGATCAAATAGTTTTTGTTTGAGAGTCTTTTGGATACACACAAGAATGATATAATAGTGTTATTTTTAGATGTTAATCTTTATAAAAACCACAAAAAATTGCATCCTTTGCAACTATTTAAATTTATACTTAACAGAATCTCAATCTTAACTGTCAACATCAAAAGGTGCAAAGGGATATATAGACTCTCAAAACTTTTTTAGGACATACAAGCAAAAACACTAAAAAGCACGGTCTCAGGCAATCTTCTGTGCAATAATGTACACATTACTCTGCATGAGTCCC
>NW_005315197.1:0-980 GCF_000412655.1 Myotis brandtii
GCTGATGGCGAGAAGGCTAGTAGCCCGTTAGGGACCCTGGCCCATGAGTTCAGCGGCCTCGACAAGAAGAAAGGCGGCTTCCACTTCCGCTTCGGCCGGCGGTGAAGGGCCCAGGGCAGCCTGCCCAGGGTTTCCCCTCGGCCCCCTCCCCACCTCCAAGAGCCTGAAAAGGGGTGGTATCACTGTAATAAATGATTAGCTGGAGGACTGGTTAAGTGGTGCTTTTGATTTCCAACTTTGCTGAAGCAAAAACCTGCGTCGTGTCCAAAAGGTGGTGACCAAAAGCAAGCTGCCCCCTGCGGCGGTTCTGAGGGCCCTCGGGCCCTGCTGGTTGTGAACATGAACAGGCAGCTGGCTGTGTGGGCTGCGAGCTGCAGGTAGGAAGACTGACCACAGTGGGGCAATCAAAGCTTTGAGAGTCTCCATGGTGATGTCCGGAGCGGACATCCAAGTGCAATGGCGGCTGAGTGCATTCCACTGGGCCGAGTATGGCTCTGAAAGTTAGAAATGAGAATCTTGTTCTTTGCCCCATTAACACACGTTCCCTCCGGCAAGAATCTTGCTGCGGTGCCGAGACGCCCTTCCGAACCAGCTGCCCACTCCCTCCCGATGACCGCCCTGCTCGGTGGCACCGTCTTTGTCCAGTGTCTCGTGGGAGATGGACAAGAAATACGTTTCTGCTGCAGCAAGGCTGCACTGCAAATGCTCCGAATATGAGATGTGGTGTGTGCACCTTTTGAAATAAAAGCGGTAACAACTGCAAACGCTCAGGGAAAGCTTGCCTGCCTCTCGCCTCGAGGTCCTCTGTGCCCTGGGCACCTGGCCTTCCTGGGCTGCCAGTGCCTGCACTTTGGGGAGATGGCAGCTGCACACCTCCAGCACCCCCTAATTGGCTGCTGGTAAAATGCCCGTGGTCAGAGGGAGAGGGGAACACATGCGGTGCATTTCCTCCTGCACTCGGCTGCCCCTCCCTGGTCTCC
>NW_005315198.1:0-980 GCF_000412655.1 Myotis brandtii
CAAGCCCCGATCTGTAGAGTTTGCCAATTTCCATGGTGTAAATATTCCCACCATGGCTGATTTCAGGCTCTTGCCCTGATGTCATAAGAAGACACATGCACCAACAGCTCTCGTGAGCTGGTGTGAGGCGCACGGCACTCACTGAAGTGAGCCGTGCGAAGATCTGGAGAGTGAACAGTCCAGATGGTGGAAACAGTGAGTGCAAAGGCCCTGAGGCAGGAATGAGTATGGTGTGTTCAAGGGACAGAAAGGAGGTCAGCGTGGCAAGGAGGTCATGCTGGAAAAAGGCCAGATCAATGAGGCCTTGTGGGCCTCGGGAAGGAATTAGGATGATGAAAGTCTTTGAAAGCCCTAACTGGCAGCACCAGTGTAGTAGGGTGGTGCTGCTGGAAATATCAACAGTGGCAACGGCAGTATAGGGTGATGAGGACTGGCAGGACTTGCCCAGTAATTGTTCAGAATTTGCCCTCACCTGACTGGGAAAATAGTCAAACTGGGCTCATGGCCCCAGTTTATTTCCTACCTCCCAGTATCTGATGGAGGCAAGTGCTTATTACTTAAGAGGATCGGATATTTCAACTGAAAAAAAACATTGGTGTGCCAAATGTGTCCACACACCCACCCTCCGCTTGCAAATGTCACTGGGACGGAAGTTGAGCGTGTGTCTGACTCACATCTAAAAAAGCAACAGTACGACTCACAGGGACAGCAAGAACCCAGAAAAGATCCTGACCAAGGTGGCTCCTGGCACCTCCTCACTCCCTGTCCAAACAGTCCTGCTCACAGAGCCAGGAAGGAACCGGTGAGAAGGGACTGAGAGCAATGACTACCTCTTAGCAAGGAGTCAGCCGTGCTGAGAGGTGGACCCCGCGGATCCAGATCCATGTTGAGTAAGTCTTCGGGACAATTCTTGTCCCTGCTCATCCCAGGAAACCCCCACAAGCTCAGAGGGGCCAGGCAACATGAGCGGGCGTCAAAGA
>NW_005315199.1:0-980 GCF_000412655.1 Myotis brandtii
CCCAAGTTTATGAGGGCAACTGTAGACTTGTAGATACTAAATCAATTTTTGTTAAATTGATTACTTCTATTCACATTCACCTCAGTGCTCAAAACTCTTTTATGCATTAACTGAGGCTGTCTCCACATTAGTCTGAATCCCATTCCCTCACCTCTTTCACCTCCTCTCCCTCACTCACTAATTTCAACTTGACTGGTTATTTTGCTACCATGTGATATGAAATAAGTGTTTGCTTTCACTCCTTTTCATGGTTTCCATTTATATTTAAAGTAACACAAAGTAACTTTTAATGTACAACTAGACTAATTGTAATTCAATTTCTACAGAAATCAGAAGTAAAAAGGGGGAAATTTTTATAAGCAGCTCATAGATTTTCACAGCAGCACCAGTAACTTTTCCTAACAGTTTATACAAATTATGGCAACATTCTGCATATTTGGAAAGAGGAAATATTTTAAGAATAGACAGGATTTGATCTTCCCTTTACATAATTTCATCAAACAGAAGATTTTCTAAATTAGATACTTCAATAATTTGTTGTCTACATATTTTTACTAAAACATTTTTTCAGTGTATCTTTTTTAAGTGCTTTAAAGATTCCAAATAACAAAAGTAAATAGAAGAAACAATTAGTTGTGCAACTGATATATTTAAAATATACTTTTACAGTTAAAGACTTTACATTTAATTTTTGATAAATAATATGCACATCAGTTACTAGTATATATTAGGTGGGAAATAATGTTTAAGTGGTATAAATAATCTAACATTTAAAAATGTCTAAGTAGGTACTGAAATTAATATAAGGAAAAAACAACTTTAATCAATAGACATAGTTCTTTCTATTATTTTGATGTTATTAATGTTTGATTTTGGAGGTAAATATTTTAATGTGTTTTATTTTGGAGTATTAGATTATCTAGAAATGATATACAGGTTTGCTTATTTAAAACTAGAGGTCTGGTGCATGAAATTTGTGC
>NW_005315200.1:0-980 GCF_000412655.1 Myotis brandtii
GGTCAAACCATGTCCCAGGAGGGAAGGTCAAGAGCCCACTGTGTCAGACCTTATGGAGCATCTTGTGACATTATTTCTATGATGGTTTTACAGTAGAGGAAAATGGGCATGGAAAGGCTAAGTAACTTGACCAGGGCCACATGGTAAGAGGCTGCACCAAGATTCAAATCTCAGTCTCTTTGACCTCAATCCCTGTAAATCCACCCACCCCTACTTATCCCCTAGAATTTGAGCTGCATTCTTACCCTGGTGGAGGGACCTGAGGCTGACCAGTCAGCTCTCCCTCCTCTGCAGCAGGAAGCATGGTGACCTGGTAGTGGCATTGTTTAGGTCTACAAAGCTGCATAAGGATGACATTAAGATTAGTCACAACCAGACCCAGTTCTCCTGTCTTGAGTTCTTACTCTGACAAAGGGAACACTTGAAGACCCACACATTATCTAGACTCTCAGGCATAGAATGAATGGATGAGAGTTACTTTTTCCCCAGTAAAACTAAACCAAGGAACCCAACCCCCCTCATCTTTTTACACTCTTTACCATCTCTGAACCCTAAGTGGCCTGGTTCAGACTAAGGCTAGTACTACAACTTCTTCTTGTGCATGGAATGTCACATGACCCACTGATTCAGAGACTGGCTGGGTGCCTGAGCTCTTTCTCTCTGCTTCCTCTTCTATCTCTTTCATGATATGGGGGCAAAGAGGTTCCTGGTGAGGAGGGAACAAGTTGCCCAATATACAGAGTCAAAAATAACTCTGCCTATTGAACTATCATGTCATGCACTGGTGCACTGAAACAATTTAGCCAATGGAGCTTATGACCTAAAAGACTTTAGTGAACTCCAGAATATGAGCAATTTAGTTTTTGATCATCAATAAGATAAGGAAATATATTGTGAGACCATAAACTCCATTTGAGAGGTACTTTGTCCAAACTATTATCTGTCTTTCTGAACCTAGATATTTAGAAACATTTTTTTTT
>NW_005315201.1:0-980 GCF_000412655.1 Myotis brandtii
GACCTCCTGGTTCATAGATCGACACGCAACCACTGAGTCACACTGGCCGGGCCAAGCTTTGAATTCTTTTTCTCAAGGACTTGAACAAGTAACATTTGACTCACTTGCTCCAGCCTCATTCATGCACATGTGACTTAATTTCAAGTCATTTCTTCCAAGTGTGCGATTTTTTATTCCACGTCACTTTAGGATTTGTCTTACTGAGCAAGCCCTCTACTGGGAATACGTTTTTGAATGTTGCTTAAATCCTTTCATAAGAAAATACACACATAGACATAAAACAAAACACAGGAAACATTCGTCTTTTCAAGATGGACTTCTTTGCAATGTCTTCATTTTTCATGTCTCGCCAGAAAAATCTTTTTTTTTTTTCCAGTGTGTCCTAGAGTTTCATTTCTATGGGAAATCTGTGATCGCAGAGATCATCCTCTTTCTCTATAAACATGCGATCACACATTCATTTCCTCCCTAAATGATCATGTCTGTGTGTGTCTTTCAGAACGCAGCCCTCCAGCATCTGTTCATTCGCAAGTCCTTCCGGCCTTTTAAATGTTTGCAGTGTGGGAAGGCCTTCCGTGAAAAGGACAAGCTGGACCAGCACTTGCGCTTCCACGGGCGGGAGGGGAACTGCCCGCTGACCTGTGACCTCTGTAACAAGGGCTTCATCAGCAGCGCCTCCTTGGAGAGCCACATGAAGCTCCATTCGGACCAGAAGACGTACTCTTGCATTTTTTGCCCGGAATCCTTTGACCGCCTTGATTTGCTGAAAGACCACGTGGCCATTCATATCAATGACGGCTACTTCACCTGCCCGACCTGTAAGAAGCGGTTCCCAGATTTTATCCAGGTGAGTGTCTGCCACTGAGATTCCCCTCTGCTCCCTTCTTTTGGTGAGAGACACGGATTTTTGGAAAATTGAGACTGCCGTCACCTGCCACCTGCATTTTCTTCCCTTCTTTGTAACAACTTTACAGTTGAGG
>NW_005315202.1:0-980 GCF_000412655.1 Myotis brandtii
GGCTGCCTCCTGCATGATCCCTACTGGGGATCAAGCCTCAACCCAGGCACATGCCCAGACTGGAATCAAACCAGTGACCTCTTGTTTCCTGGGTTGAAACTCAACCACTGAGCCACACTAGCCGGGTGCTAAGTATTCTTTGTATAGATGTAATTTACACACACAACTCACTATTCATCTATCCTTTATACAATTTCAGTTCTAGTGTGTGTGCATAGGCAGGCTGACCCTGTGGTTGATCATATAGACTCTGGAACCACCCTGTCTGGGTTCATGAGGTTCCTCTACCACCTACTAGCTGTATGACCTTGAGAAAGCTTCTTAATCTTTCAGTTGATCCTATTCCTTTTCTCCAAAATACAGATGATAATAAAATCTAACTCATTGGGTTATTGTGAGAATTAAATGAGTGAAACTGTGCCTTGCATATATTAAGTACCTAAACACATTTACTATTAATGTAGCTGTTATCATGATTACAGAGTACACAAAGTTGTGAGCCATTCTGAACTCTCTATGCAAATCTTCACAATGCCCAGGGGACTCCATCTCAACATCAGATGCAAAACTTTACAAGCATGCAGCTGTTCTGAACATCAAGAATGCATGCACAGCCCATAATCATTCCAGTTATGTAACCTGCCATGCAGACCTCATCCTTCCAAACCATGTAACCCCAGAGGACATATCTGGTTATGCATAGAGAACCTGCTGTCTCCTAAGTATACCCACTTTCCATAAGTTTACAATTAATATTAATCCTGATCTTGAAAATAAGCTGTGAGCTAAAGGAAATTGCCTTAAAAACAGGTTTTCATTAATGAAAAGATTTACTGTGTGTTTCTCCCTGCCCACCATCCTTACTTGGCTATTGTGAAAAATTGCAAAGCATTTTTCCCTGGTGATAGCCATGCCACGACTGTTAATACAAGGTTGAGGGCACTTTTTCACTTAATTAGTGGAGAAATGCCAGTAATGGC
>NW_005315203.1:0-980 GCF_000412655.1 Myotis brandtii
AGGGGTCTAACTTACTCTAGCATGACCTCATCTTAACTCATTATATCTACAGTGACTCTATTTCCAAATAAGGTCACATAGTAAGGTACTAAAGGGTTAGGACTTCAACATACAAATTTTGAGGGAATAAAAATTAACTCACAGCAGTGACTTTAGCAAAATGTTGCTGGAATTAGAGCTATGAGATCCAGTCTACCCAGGGGCTGAGTTTGGTCTTGATGTATCCTGACAGTTTGCAGCCGTGGGGAGAAAGCAAGTAAAGACAAGCTTCTGCATGTTTGTTCTCATGCTGACAAAGCCTTTGATAATTGACTGCAGTATTTGCTTTTTGCCTAGATGCTTAGGCATTCATATATTCATAAGCATAGCCTGTGTGTATATAAATATCTGCTGAAATGACTGTATACAAGTTATTCAAGTGCAAAGTTTAAAAGTGGGGATAATGTAAAAGATGGCAAATGTGTAATATGATAATCCACAAGACAAGCATTACCAGCCTACCCTGATTTCCCAATGTGTTCTCTCTGAAAGGCTGAAAGAGAAGTTCAGGCTCAGGGCACAAGACAATCGATATAAGGTTGAGGAACCATGATTAAAACATGTAAAGATCTAAAAGTTATTAAAGACAAATGATCCTTCACTGAAGATGTTTCTCTGAAATAGAATAAATTACAGTCCTGGGAGATGAGAAATCAGTTCTATAAAGTTCTTAGCTTACTAATTTTTTCAGGGAAAGCTGACAACATTCAAAATGCCAACATTTTTAGCATTCCAGAAACATATTCACCTTTTATACCTTTGGTTTTAAAGGAAACCCTCAAAGTGTATCTACTAATTTAATAAGAAAATCTGCTCTTTAGTGTTCTAAAAAAATAAAGAGGGTAAATTTTCAAAATGTATATAAAATGTCATGACCTTTACAACAGTTGTTGTTGCAAGTATACATGAAGGATGACATGAAAATTTTTACTTTGATTTTT
>NW_005315204.1:0-980 GCF_000412655.1 Myotis brandtii
CTTAGGGTCAGGTGGAGTGAGGGCAGTGGGACATGAGGGAAGGAGTTGGTCAGAGTCAAATCGAAGGACAAATTTATTTCAGGACATCAGTAAGATCTATGTCTATTGCATAAACTGTTTACCAGTTACTTGTGACATTTTTGTGGAAATAGCAAACACAAAGAAGTTCCTGTGGCTCTCCTCTAAATTTTCTGATCTTTTAAAATGAATAAATATTTATTCTTGCACAAAGAATAAAATTCATAACTAGAAGAGAGATGAGTGAAATAGCAGTTTCCCCTTCCAGAATCAGTCTTCCATCCTTTCTGCGGGAACTGTAACCAAACAAAAAAATGGCACTTCAGCTGACTGTGGCAGCAAAAGCCGAAGTTGTGAGGCAGGTGGTGGTTCAAAGAGAAAGCGGTTTATTCAGGTGCTGTGTTACCTGGGCGAATGCTGGACTCCCACCTCAAAGCCCATCTCCCCTCCCTGCTGAAGCCTTCCTTCTTATAGCGATAGAGCGGGGAGGGTGTTATTTCCTATCCAATTATCTCACTAGCATTTGAGCACTAAGTGTAAAAATCTCCCCCTGCATCATCTTTGCCAATGGGGGAGACTCCTCAGGGCTCAAACTGGCTGTCTATAGGAACAACTGCCCCCTTTATATATCTGGACTCTTGTCATCTTACAATGGTAAATAAGGAAGGTTTCATCTTCTATAGTTTCTTCTTGTTGTCAAAGAGCATAATCTTACCAATTCCTGGGTCCAGACATTCTTACTATCTACTAAAAGAAAAGGGGGGTCAAGAATGGAGGGAAGCTTTTATGTGAGGGAGGAGGGTTGCTGTTTTTGGAAGGCAGCATAGATGGTGTCTAGAGGATGGCACTGCTGAGCAAGCGAAGCTGGTAGATTCCTTCATATTTCAAGAGCCAGTCTTGCTGATGGACTTCAAAATGAGATCTTTTGTGCAGACAAACAAGTGTTTAGTGAGGGGTATGCC
>NW_005315205.1:0-981 GCF_000412655.1 Myotis brandtii
CATAATTTGAGACCTTGATCCATATACCCAGGACCCTGCATTCCTGATACTCCATGTCTGAACACATTCTGAGCCTACACGGGACCCCTCCCAAGTCCACTTCCCTGCAGGCAGAGCTTGACCAGTGTACACACCGCCAGGCCTGGGGAGTGGCCAAGGCAGCTGTTTGCCTGGGAGTGGGTATGGATGAAGCCTGAACATCGGGTGCAGAAAGCACAGGTCTGCCGAGTGGGGCAAATGTGGGAGGGGAAGAGGCCACAGGCTGGGGTCCCTGTGGTGTGAGGGACAAGCCTGAGGGCACTCCCTGTGGGACCCTCAGGGACCCCTTACTACCCTTAGGAAACCATCCAAACTCCTGAGAATGCGATGCAAGGCCCCAAAGGTCTTTCCTTTCTGTGCTTCTCTAGCCTCAGCCTCTTCTCCCAGGCTCGCTCTCAAATTCACATTCCAGATCGACTGAACCATTTGTATACCCTTAGCAGATAATTTACCCTAATTTTATCATAATTTATTTACTTTCTGATCCCCTTCCTCCCCTCCTGGTGTCTCCCTAACTCTCAGGACTGGGCTTGGCACATGGCATGGAGCGGCTATGAGATCTGGGTTTTCTGCCCAGGAGATGGATAGCCTACAACCTCTGAGCAGCCCCAGTCCACACTCCAACACCCAGATGCTTCCGAGAGTGCTATGCTGGGGGAGGGAGTGGGAAAAAGAAACATGAGCAGAATAAAGAACATGAGTAGGCATCTCCATTATTTTAGTCCTGGTTCCCACATTTGCAATCTGTGTCAGAGGTCAGCAAACTTTTTCTGTAAAGGGACAGATAGAAAATGTTTTAAGCTTTACAAGCCTAACCTTCCCAACGCTACCTTTGTGGCACAAAAGCGGCCATGGACAATGCATAACTGAATGGACATGGTTGTGTTCCAATAAAACTTTATTTATAAAAACATACACAGGGCCAAATTTGGTCCACAGTTT
>NW_005315206.1:0-981 GCF_000412655.1 Myotis brandtii
GAGAGAAGCAACAAATATTCTCATTCACTCACTGCTGTGAACCTGACAATAAATACGTGCTTAAAAAATAAATCAATTCAATGGCTATTTCAGAAGAATCCAGGTTACAAAGCATCCTATGACAAATGCATGCCAAGCCCCGGCTCCAAGTCACCTTCTTTTATCTCCGGATTCCCCTCCTCTGACTTCTTTCAGTGCATCCAAGTCCACGCAGTATTTACCACTCAGTAGCTTACCTTGCAGGCGATCAGTGTCAACACCTTATTTTCCTGACTGAACGCTACAGAGCAGAGACCGTATGTAATGAAAATTTTCTATCTTCCCACAGCATATCACATACTTTGCTTTTATCAGGCAATAATTACTAAATGAAGCAAATGAAAGTAGATGCCTTAGTAAAGTGGGTGGCAAAAACAATTTCTTCAGAATTCCTGGACAATACCTGGAGGCCAACTGGCATTGCTGGATTTACTTCCGATTTTATTTGTTGGTGGAGATTTGGCAGGTAACCAGCTATCACCAGCAGGACCCGTATGGCCACCCAGTGTGTCACCTGGGATGATATCAAACTGGTTGTATGGTGACCCTCCTCGGGTCTTACCAGGGGCCACTATAGCGCCTGACAGAAGAGAGAGGAAATTAATTCACATTTGGAAAGGACTCCTGTGAATAGAACTTATCAATCTTTTATTTAGAGAAACTCAAACAAATACAGTATTCTGAAGCTTATGTAGTAGAAAGAGTACTAGGATGAGGGGTCACACTTGAGATCCAGCATATAATTAATAAGAGGGATGATCATGAACAATTCATTTCACTTTTCTGAGCCTTTCAGTTTCTCACTCATGCACAAAGCACTATTTTCATTCTTGAATGTTCCTTTCAGTTTTAAAATTCCATGGTCTTATGAAGTTAACTAAACTTTCATAAACTACAAATCACACCACTATCCCCACAGTTTCTATACTAATGACTCAAGAG
>NW_005315207.1:0-981 GCF_000412655.1 Myotis brandtii
ATACCTTACTTATTATTAAATATATAGCTTATTCTACTTTTTACATGTTCTTAGTAAACATGGAAGAAGAGAGACTGTATTTGTGCCCAGTACTTTTTAACAGAAAGAAGGTATTTTTAACTCATACATCACTTTGATGAAAGTAAAGATTTTGTAAAGATGATTTTAGAGTAATAAGTGGAAGAAGCAGGATTTTAAAGCATGGTTATCTAACAATGAAGTTATTTCTACTACCACTTTCTGCTACTTAAAGACATCTTGACATTACCAGAAATTAATGAGGACATTCTGCTTTTCAAATAATTCCAATGAACAGAAAATGTGTAACATGTGTTACAATGTGCAGCATATCAGGCATGTCATATATAACATGTACTGTATGATCCAAACAAATTGTTTACCTGTTATTGAAATTGATCTTGTTATTTTATAATAATAAAAACCTTCTCTGTTACGTTTATTTAGTGCAAGGTGATTTTCACCATTGACATATTGGCAAAATGTTTCAATAAAAGGAAGATCTAAGTCACAGATCTACCTCATAAAACAATACCATCTGCATATGTTGACATATTCTTAGTGCAATTAGTGACTGATGATATGAAAGCTCTGATGAGCAAATATTCCTATTTCTATGTCAAAGGCAAAGCTAAGTGAAAAATATAGGTTGAAAATAAGGACGGCATTCTTAAAAGTAGTCATATTGGAAACACGTATATTATCTCAAGCTTCTTAGAAATGATTATCAAGAAATGGCTCTACTGTTCCTGATAACTGAAAAACAAATGTAGCATTGTGTTACACATTTCAGAGCTTTTTAAAGATTCATTTAGAAGTGAAACATTTTCTAAAAGATGAAAAATGTGGGAAACCTATTCTCCGATGAGTTACTCTTCATGAACAAAGGAGTTTACTAAGATACATATCAACTCACCTGGCCAGCATGGCTCAGTGGCTGAGTGTTTACCTATGAACCAGGAG
>NW_005315208.1:0-981 GCF_000412655.1 Myotis brandtii
GCTGGGCAATAGACCTAAGTTTAAAACCATAAGAAAACATAGTTGACAGTCTTTCTGATCTTGGGTTAGGTGAAGATTTCTTAGAGATGATATCAAAAGCATAATCTACAAAAAGAAAAAATTGATAAATTGAACTTTATCAAAATTAAAGCCGTTTTGCTCTGTGCAAGACTGCTAAGGGAGAGAAGAGACAAGTAGCTGACTGGAAGAAAATATTTGCAGATCCTACATCTGACAAAGGAATTGTATCCAACTAACATAAAGAACTCTTCAAACTCAGCAATAAGAAGACAGACCATCCAGTGGGCAAAAGATTTGAAAACTCTTTTCAAGTAAGAACATATTATACAGATTACCAATAAAGACATGAAAAGAGGCTCAGCAACATCAGCAGTCTTTCAGGAAATGTGAATTAAAACCACCGTTAGGTACCACTGCGTACCTATTGGAAGGACTCAAAGCAGTGAACATAATTATTCCTTTATTAGGTGCTTACCATGTGCCAGCGGCAGTTCTCAGTGCTTTACATATATGAACTCATTTGATCTTAGTAGCACAGCTATAAGAATACCACCACCATCATCCAGGTTTTCAGATGACGGATCTGAGGCATGAATAAATTGGCCACAGTCGAACAACTAGTAAATGGCAGAGCCAGGAAAATATTACGGAATTACACAAACGCTGTATTACCTCACCATGTTCAGTGGGGCAGGTACTATTGGGATAAATTATTGGTGGTGATCGTTCCCCTTGTGCCCGGGGTACATGTTGCACCTGGACATTAACAATGCGGAGGTGGGGGGCGGTTTAAGAAAACTGCTCCTGATTTGCCTTTCTTATATACATACAGTCCTACACATTTTGACCATCTGTTTATAGAAAAATACGGTTTTAATTTCTTTTGGTTGCCAGTTTTTAACCTCTGCACATCAGAATAACAAGGAAAGGAGGCTCAGGAAAGAGGAGGGTGGAGATACC
>NW_005315209.1:0-981 GCF_000412655.1 Myotis brandtii
ATGATATCTAGTTATTTGAAACATAATTTTCATGTTTCTACCACTTGCTATTCCCCATTCATCCTATAATCCAAATGTAAAAAGCTGTCTTGCCATTCTTTGAACTGCCATATCTCTAAGTCTGCCTCTCTGGCTAAGTGCTTTGGATCACCGCCTGGCAAACGCCTGCTCAGCTCAAGATGTATTCATCTCTCAGGGAGGCGTTCTCTGACCTGTGCAAGCTTGATTAGGGAGCCCTATTCAGTAAGACTTTTTCATTCCTCCATTAATTTATCTCATTGTGTGATGAATGTTCAATTTACCCATTTCTCCACTTGTTTTGTGAGCTCTACAGGCAGAGATCGGGTCTTAGTAATCTCTGGAAGTCCAGTATTTAGCATAACAGAGTACTTGACATGTGATGAACTCTGAACGGTTATATGAGGATATAAACTCCAAACTGTACAAACTCCACATCACCTTGCAACACAGCATACATTGCATCCTACAGAGCTTACTTTTTGTGCAGCAGCTGCCATCGTGTGCTGATGGCAGACTCAGCAAGGTTAGGGAGTA
Organism: Myotis brandtii; assembly: GCF_000412655.1. NCBI lineage: Eukaryota > Metazoa > Chordata > Mammalia > Chiroptera > Vespertilionidae > Myotis > Myotis brandtii. The sequence goes on from NW_005315209.1 coordinate 556, forward strand.
GCCAGCAATGCAACATCAGGAGCCTTTGTAGGACACAGCCTGAAGCAATCCTGAGCCTCCTACACACTCTACAGCTCAGAGGTAGCTCAAAGGAGAAGTCTAAGAGCCTACAGCTACTGTGTCTGGTGAGTAGCTCAAGATCGCAAAGATCCCTTTGCAGCAGACAGCACCCTGTGACCTTCACCAGTGCTTGGCATTTCCAGATGTATACATCTTCATTTCTGTAGTGCCTTTTTGCTTTTTACATTTTACAAACCAGGAAGAAACTAATTAAAAAATCAGAGTAGATATATCCATACAAGACCAGGCCTGCTGTGATCAGGCTCTCACTGACTGATGAGCTCGTCTCTAAGATCTGTGGGAAGTTTCTGGGAACACATATTGATTGATTACTATGATGAGATTTCAAGCACTTGTCCAGCGGTT
>NW_005315210.1:0-981 GCF_000412655.1 Myotis brandtii
GGCTCGCAAGCCGTGGTTTGCCGACCACTGGCCTAGAGCATGCACAACTCAAACTAATACTGATCGATGATGTGAAGTTTAAATGGGCCTTGTGCTCTGCCTGGTGATTCTATCTACCATTGTCTCTGCAGGAAACTAATCCAATCCATAGAAACTACTATGTAAATAAGTTCTTGCATCTAGACCATTTGATGTGGGAATTTTGTAATTTTGTAAAACTTTTAGTGAACTCTAATCTTACCTTTACATCATATTTCTGCTAGTTTTTCCTATATACAGTATATTCCTTTCTCCAGTTACCACCCTCCACCTCTCTGCTCTTAGTTATTTCAATATTTGAAATCAGTTGGGACTTTTACTCTGAGGGGATAGACCAGGCTTTGGAAGGGCCTTATGGGATAATTAATCAAATCTCCCTCTGGGTGCTCCAATTTTCTCCAAATATCCTAGGCTTTCAAGTCAGGCAGGCCTACTAAGGAGCTGAGTGACATGTATCGAGTGACTCAATGCCTCAGGTATAAAATGGAAATGAATAAAGTCTACCTTGAAGGGATGTTATGAATTTCCAATAAGATGAGGTGTTTAAAAGCACCCACTAAGGTCCTTTTACAAACAGAGTCCTCTGTGATTGTCCAGGTGGCACATGCACAAAAGCAGCCCTGACTCAGAGCGATCATTGCCGAAACTGCGTAAGTTATTTTTTATAAATCTAACGAGAAATTGAAAGGTAAAGAATAATAAGCCTGACATTTATATAAAAATGTGTGCATCTTTACCTGTCCTTCCCCCCACCATTCCTACAAAAGTCTGAAACACAGTTATGTGTAGGAGACTTTTACAAGCTAAATAAGGGTACAAATGGAAAGCACATATGGTAAAAATAAAAATATTTTTCATTTCATTAAAAAATCAACAGTACCACCCTGGCAGTGTGGTCTAATTAATTAGGCATCGTCCTGTGCACCGTAAGGATGCCAGTTC
>NW_005315211.1:0-981 GCF_000412655.1 Myotis brandtii
GGTCTGTAGACTATTTTTCATACCCATCCCAGGACATCTGATCCTAAAGTCACCTGGCAATCAGTTGACATCAGTAGTGGGCAACAGGCTCAAGATCCTTGCATCCTCTTATGGGGCAGTGGGCAAATGAGATAGAGGTCTTTTTCCCTGGAACCTCCTGCACCCGCAAACACTTGAGATCATATTTAAATCTACCTAGAGCTCATTTGGCCTTTCTCCATCAGCTCCCCTCACATAATTTAGAATGGCTAATGCATATTGGCCCTCATATTGTTACCCTGACTCTGACCCTGTGACCATTTCTCTGGGTAGGAGATTTATCATCTCTTACATGGCCTATTTCAGTTGCATTGTAATATTTTCCCTGGGTAAAATCTATTGCTTTTTATATTCATCTTGCACACCACTGTCAGATTCTTAAAAATAACATAGAGATAATATCAAGTCACTTAGCTGCTCAAAGACCTACAGTGACTTACAATAGCTGTTGGACTAAAGGTCACAGTGGTATTTCAGTATTGTCCAATGCCTGGCTCTAACCCCATCTCCAGTCATATCCTTTTCTGTCCATCACTTATTACCTCAGACTATGCAATAAATTCCTCCGGGCACACCCTTATACAAGTTCCCCTCACTTAAACGATGCATTTACCTGCCCTTTTTTCTCATTTAAATGTTCTACTTACCTTTCCCTTTGAAAATTTCCCTTATTTCACTAATTAACAAAATTATTTCATCCTCTACTTTTTTGAAACAGAAGACATATCCAGGTTTGTAAAGATTGAAACTCTTGGAGACCTGAATAAAAAAATAAAAAGATAACAAATTCTGAATAAAAGTTTTTGTATAAAAATAAATATTTATTAAAGTAAAAAACTGAAACATATTATACATATATTAAAAGCTGACAAAACATTGAAAATCACAAATCATGTAATATGTAATATTTTTATTAATGAGCTACCTGTCAGATACCATCTT
>NW_005315212.1:0-981 GCF_000412655.1 Myotis brandtii
TCTAGACCATCAGCACATGGGAGATAAAATGCAGGCTCTCAGAGCCCTAAGCCATTTGGAGAGCATCTTGTTCAATCTCCTTCTCTCAAGAACTTGGAAAGGGAAGCTTAGTGAGCTCCAGTCAAGTGACCCAGCTCCTCAGTGGTGGGACTGAGACCAGAGTCCAGTTCTCCCAACATACCTGGGCTCTTTGTATGAAACTACTTAGCATGCAGGCACATTCCTGGCTGCTCGTATGTTTAAGTAAAAAATTCTCAACCAGGGGATTGTTCAACTAGACTATGAAATATCTGAGGACAGGGAATAGCAGGTAGTAGGATAAGGCTGGTATGGAGAAGACCTAGATGAAGGGAAGAGGAGGCTATAAATAGTAGCTGGCTCCTGAATGACAAACCAAGGGATTTAAACCCCTTGGGATAAATAATGTGAAATTGTGAGTCATGGAAGGATTTTACAACTGTGCTTTATTTAAAAGCACTATATTATCTCAAATTCTTGTACACAATCTGAATGAAATACATGTCACATGATTTCATTGCTAGGAGAGAACAAATTTTCAGAAAATTGCCACAGGCAATTAGATTTTTTTTTCAAAACTTCAAAACAGAGAGAAGTTTCTGTTTATGATAGTGACATTTCCAAAATTATACACATCACTGTGAAACAGTCTTTTGGATATATTTATCTTTTTCCTTTCTGTGTGAGGTTTCTTTGAAGTGAGAAAGCTATCTTTTTACTCAGATATTTCTACAACCGTTATTAAATATTTTAGAAAGTTAAAGTCAAAACAAAATATTATGTATACTCTAAAGTCTTACTGAGCTATGATACATTAATTCTACCGAATTCTCTGAGTAGCACTGATTCAGTTAAAATGCAAACGCCATACACAGGCAATTCACAGAGCAAATGGAGACACGACTGAGCGGCCATAATGGATCTCGAGCTGTGTGTGGCTCTGGTAAGCAGTGAGGAAGAACA
>NW_005315213.1:0-981 GCF_000412655.1 Myotis brandtii
TCACCCATCCACCCATCCATAAGCCCATCTATTCATCCATCAATCCATCCATCCATACCCCCATCCATCCATCCATCCATACACCCATCCACTCCTCCCTCCCTCCTGCAGAGTGAGGGTTACCAAGGGGAAGGTCTGTATCCTGCAGAAGTGCTGATACTTTGAGCAGCCACACCTGGAATCCCCGGGGTGCATGGGCTCCTTCTGGGGATGTCCTTCCTCTGCACACTATAGGAGATTGTAAACTTTGGCCAGCTTTGAGAAGGCATGAAGGCTCTTACCCTCTAAATCTGATCTCAGGAAAACTAAACATGTGTGTGTTTATCTATGAAGCTAATCAAGAACAGGGTGGGCGAGACCCCCAGTATTGCTCTCCCTCCCACCCACTTGGACGCAAGCCCTGAGTGGCTGTAGGGTGTGAGTGAGGGAACAGGGAGCTTCTGCAATGGGTCCAGATCTCTGAACGGCCATCAGTGGGGCGACCAGACACAGATGTCAAATATCTACAGCAAATGCAAGACTATTTAGGTACAATTTAGCAGAAGTGAGCCATCCTACAGACATAAACATTTTAATCAGAGTGACAATTTATTCAAACAATTTGACAATACTCACACATGCTGAACAGATGGGCTGGGGCAGGGGCCCAGCGAAAGCGCTGGTGGGGGGTGAGGGGGCCCTGGCTGAGACTGGTTGGCCTGCTGGGAGGGGCAGAGGGGAAGGTAAGGGGCTTCTTGCTCCTTCCTGCCAGCAGATAGGTTCCTGGAATGACCCTAGGTTCCCACTTCCAGGACAACCTACCTATACTTTAATGTCCCAAACTGCTGGAGATGTGAGGGAAATTCTGAATGGGGGAAGCCATTCGTTTATTCATTCATCTCTTTGGAGAATTTGCTGAGTGCCTATTATGGGCCAGGCACTGTGCCGGATGCTGTGCTGTGTGCATACATGTATATATGTGTGTGTGTGTGTGTGTGTGTG
>NW_005315214.1:0-981 GCF_000412655.1 Myotis brandtii
TCAAGAGCTAGGATTGATACATGGAGAAAGCAACTGAAAACCAAGCAAAGCTCCAAGGCTAATATTCAAAGAAGCAAGTGGACAGTAGAAGCCCAGGTACACAGCCGGGTGTGGGAAACGACTGTGTGTGGTTTGGCCACTAACAATTCAAAGAAGTCTAATAAATGACGGCTCATCTCTCAACACAGTTTTTCTTGTATTCCCTATGGCTGAGTGTTTTTTTAAGTACTACTTGACTTCTGTAGATCATTTCTAATTAAGAATGACAAATGGGAAGATTGAAAAAGAAAAAGCACCAACCCAACAGAGCACAAGTCCTCAAAATGAAACAATTGTATGAGAAGTCAAATTTGAAAAATGTCTCTCATTTGGTTTGCTTCAGTGAGTTGGTTGCCAATGAGAATGATTAAAGTTTGAAAGACAGTGTTATTGAAAATGCATTTCTCCTCTCTGCCCTGACCCATCCCCATACTCATGATTCTCATTAAGCATTCCTGAAGCTCCAGGAAATGAAAATGTGAGAATTGATGCATCTCTTGTAAGTGAGCCCAAGAGCTGGTCAGCAATGGGTTGTGATGCCAATTTCCTGAGGGCAAGTGAAGCTGGCTCTCAGCTTAATTTTATTGAGCTTGAAGGCTATTTGTAAAGTACACAAAAGGAATATGAAATATGGTCCTTAACTAAAAGAATTGTATATTCCACTGGGAGAGTGAAAATATAAATACTCAAAAGAAAATTCACACTATGTGTGGAAGGAATAGCTATTGCATTAGCCTGAGAGGTCCAAAAGCTATAATGATCTCTCCTCCCTCTGTATCTCTATCCAATACCAAGGACGAGTCATAGCATGTAATGGCAGTAATCTTCGGGGTTCTGTTTTTTCTTTTTAGAAAAATAACTAATAATAACAATCATGGTAATGGTAGTAACACAACAATAATAAAATCCAATAGGTCTGCCCAAATTGCATTCAATTTGTAT
>NW_005315215.1:0-981 GCF_000412655.1 Myotis brandtii
ATGGGAATAGGAACTACTGATTTTGATGTTAATTCCTGATAAATATATTTAAACATTTTTAATTTTAATAGAAGAAATGCCTCAGGTTGAAACAAGAGTGGTATTGGTTCAAGAAGCTGGAAAACAAGAAGAACTTATAAAGGCCTTAAAGGTATGGAGTTTTAAGTTTTTAACTTTTTTAAAAGGCTGTTTTTCTTCCATTAGGATGTAAATAATTTTATAGTTTTAATCTCATACTTAAGTCTCTTTTCCACAGACTATTAAAATAATGGATGTACCAGTTATAAAGATAAAAGAAAGTTGCCCTGGAAAATCGGATGAAAAATTAATAAAAAGTGTTGTTAATATGGTAGGTTCAGCATTTCATTGCATGTGGCATGCTGCACTTCCCTTGATTGTATTCTTATATTTCACTTATGGTGACGACCTAAATTAGGTGCAAGGTATATTGTGCACTCTGAAACTAGACAAATAGAAACAATTTTAAATTTATTTCTAAAATTTGGGTGTTTCTGAAACCCCAAACTATTGCACCTATTGCAAATAATGAAATCCTTATCATTTGTCATTGTTAAATTTAAATGGCATATCATGAATTTACAAAGATCTGATACTTTTCTCTAAATTCTTTATCTTTTTTCTCATTACCGTTATATTTATTCTAAATTCTTGCTCTATTTCCAAATTATAAATAATAATTATTGACAGTTATTGGGGAATTTGCCTCAGCATATGAAATATATTTAATTCTCTATACCAGCTGGAATAGTCTGTGAGGGCTGCCATACAAAATACCACACACTGGGTGGCTTAAACATCAGAAATATATTTTCTCATAGTTCCTAGGTCTAGGAGTCCAAGATCAAGATGTTAGTAGGTTTGGCTTCTCTTGAGGCCTTTCTCCTTGTCTTGCAGGTGGCCGCCACTTTCTTGCTGTGTCTTCACATGGCCTTTCTTCTGTGTATGCACATCCTGCTATGT
>NW_005315216.1:0-981 GCF_000412655.1 Myotis brandtii
ACGCGTGTCATAGGTTCACCATCACTGGTCTAGGGGGAAGATTAAAAAAAAGAAAAGAAAAGAAAGTAATACATTGGCCACAGGTCAAGGTGGAAATAGTGATGATTCAACGTTTTCCATCCTGAAGGAACTCCAAAACTGCAGAATTTCTGTTGGCTTTACATGTTTGTCAATCTCAGCTTAATTAATAAAGTTAAAATATGTAGAGTTAGTTGATTCCTTAATCTTACTATGCAGTACAGATGGCTGATACTAAGATTGCAGAGATATGAGCAGATTTGAAGCAGGGAATGGTGCCTAAATGTGCTGTCTACTTGTATTCCCAAGGATGTTGGACCTCAAAGTTCAGACTTTTAAGGAATTTTCCATTTAAATCAGTGTCTTATTAAGATTGTCAAGAGGATTCTTTGTCTAAGGTTTAACATGTTATACAAGCAATAGACTGGTCAGCCATGGAGAGAAATTCCTTTTATAATCAAAAGAAATTTCAAAAATATCACAGGAAATGCATTACAAAATTATGAGAGCCCTGGTGCTGCCCCCTTCTGACAGGGTCTGGCTCAGGGAGATGATAGGCAGATTAAAGAAAAAGGACAAAGTCCTACATTACCGCCCCTGTCAAATTGTTATACATCTGCTTTACCTACCCCGATCAGCTTGCTACTGAAGCCACTACCAGTAAGACCTTCCATCCACACTTCACTACCATGGACAGCTCCCTATTGTCTCCCATTGTCGAGAGTGAGTTAGGTGCTAGTCTCTGTGTATTCTCAAACACAAAAGTCAAACTCTATACGTGATTCTAGAAACTCTCTGCACTTGGCTGAGATTGACAAAGTGGCAACATTTTCTCCCACCAGAGTGAAGCTGGTGTGTGCAACAGAGAAAGAAGGGCGAGCCCACCACCACCTCTCTTTAAAGAAATTCTATTACCTTTCTTGATCACTCTCCTTGCCACTTATAGACACTTTATTTTTTTAA
>NW_005315217.1:0-981 GCF_000412655.1 Myotis brandtii
GTGGCTCGTGAGCTGCAGTTTGCTGACCACTGGTCTATATCTCAGAAAAATTTCTCTCTCTCTAAATGTTGCATATAATAAACACTTAGTAAATATCTTACTTAAATTGATGACATATGTTAGTATATTATTTGAAAAAAAGTATATTACTATTTCCAGTAACTTATGTTTAAGCATTTTTCAAGATCATCAAAATACGATTCTAATATTTTATGTTCTCTGTATAAAACATACTTGAAATATTATTTGTAAAATTATACTGCACATTTATAGTAATAGAAACAATTGTATATTTCTAAATTTATTATTAAATGTGGGCACTTCTTTGCTAATACTCCTTAAAATTTTTCACTGTTTGAAATAAAAATATACTGAATCTGAATTTCAAATTTATTGTATTCCCTATCCCAAACTTTTGTTTATCTTTGTTAAACTATTTGAAATCTTGCAAATATCAGCTGACTGAGCGCTAAAGAGAATTAGAAGACAATTGAATTGTGTGCCGTTGATGAAATTTACTTTAATTTATATCCCTAATTGGATTTGAGTATTATTCAATTTTAAAAGGCCCATTTTTAGAAAGCTAGAAATTAAAATGCCTGAGAGAATAGTAGTATTTAGGTCAAATCCAGGTTCCAAGCTTAATGATTTCATTTACTTGTCCTTTATCTTGTTAGATTACAGGTATAAGAAATTGTGTTATAATTATGCTACTATAGTGGTGGGTGGGGGTAAAAGAATGGTCCCCTAAGAATGTCTATATTCTAATCCCAGGAACCCATAAAGGTATGGTATTGCATGGCAAGGGGAATTAAGGAATTAAGGTTGCAGATAAAATTATGCTTTCTAATCAGGTGACTTGAAATTGGGAGATTTTCCTCAATTACCCGGTTGGGTCCAATATAATTACAAGAACCATAAAAGATGGAAAAGGGAGGAAAAATAATTTTTCAGAGTAATAAAATGTGAAAAAGACTTGAT
>NW_005315218.1:0-981 GCF_000412655.1 Myotis brandtii
CTGTCTAATTAGCATATTAGCTTTTTTTATATAGGATTTTGTCCTAGATCCAGAAAACCAGTTTCCAATGTTTAGTTAGCATAACTCCCATGAACTCCCCCTTTCTAGCACTTAAAAACCCTTAACTTTTTCCTGTTTACATTAGGTAGTGGATTTAACTTTAATCATTATTCACAGATCCCTCTTAATATAGATTTTTGAAGTCTGTAAGTTAAGAGTACAGGACGCTTTTTTTTTTAAATGACACTAAAACACAAAGACATAAAGGTAAAATGACCATTGAAATGGTAACTATTTCAGCAAAAAAAATTTAAACTAACAGTAGAGAAACATATGAGAAATGACTTATACATAGAGAATAAAAATGTTTCAATCTGATAACAATTCTGCAGATTTAACATCTGTTAAGTTAAAAATTGCAATTTCTTTAAAAAAGCAGCTGTAAATTTAAAGATTAATTAGAAATTTTAATATGTGGACTTACAAATTTTAACTTTTAAAGTAACAGTTAAATGTTTTTAACATAAAAAACTAATATTAAGAAATATCGTTCTTCTGATTTTTCCTGATATTTCTTTGCACATTGTCTAATGAGCAATGTCTAGTAAAATTGTAATTATTCATTAGCATGAGTTAGGAACATTTCTAATAAGTATTTTAGATTACATATGAATTTGGTAGTCTCTAAACTAATGCCAGATATTCTATATGTTCAGCAAATATTTCTTTCTGAGTCAAAGTAATTTATTTTAAACAATTTTTATAGCACATATAGAGTATAGTGTCAGTTTAGCGATGGGGAATTATGTAACCAGAAATACATATAAAGCTTGAATGTAATCTGCTTTAGTGTTTTAAAAATTTGTTCAGATTGATTGTTACAGAAACAAAGCATGAAAAAGAAGCAAAACTAATTACCTCTTTCCAACAGAATCATTAATGCCAATTTGGGAGTAATAAGTGTATGGAGCAGAAAACAAA
>NW_005315219.1:0-981 GCF_000412655.1 Myotis brandtii
TGGATAGAAGTCAGCTAGTTCTCTTATGACCACTGGAAGACAGTGTGTGCATTACTGGCCAGATAGATCTTCAGGAGATCTCTAGGGTGGCAATTCTCAAATTGTAGCATGTGTAAGAATCACCTGGAGGGCTGGTTAAAACACAGATGGCTGGGCTGCACCTCTGGAGTTTTTGATTCAGCTGGCCTTGGTGGGTCTCAGAATTTGCATTTCTAGCATGTTCCCAGATAATGCTGATGCTGCTGGTCCAGAGACCACACTTTGAGATCCACCGATCTAGCAGATTCCCTTACTCTGTAAAACTAGTATTAGCTTTTAAAAATGTAGATTTGAAAAGAACAGAAAAACTACTGGAAAATGGATAATCATTGGAATAGCAATTCTGAGGAAGACTAGAAAATCTGCTCTGTGTTTAAGTGTTTTCATGGAGGAAGACAATAACTTTCCTTATAACTTATTCGAATAGGTTTTCAATGGAATACAAATCTTCTGTAAAGCCTGCACCTGCAACTTAGTTCATCTTTGTCTTAGAATTTTTGACTTTGGAAAGGTGGCATTGTATGGTAATTGAAGACATTATCAGTCTTCTCTGTTTCCTTCCACCCCGTACCCCCACTCTAAGTAATAGATTATTTCTGTGCCTTAGTACTGACCTTAATTTAATTTTGATAAACAAAAGCATGTTGAAGAGTAAGTCCAATTATCTTTGATGAGAGAAGGCTGAACTCTTTTAACCTATACAAGAAATATTTCACAAAAGACTCCCAAGTTATGGGAGGAAATTTATCTGACCCAGACATGATAGGCAGAAGTGACTTTAATTTAGCATGCCTCTTTTGAGTAAGGCTTTATGTTAGATATTTATTGGGTACATTGTGGTGCCATTTGTATCTTCCTGTTAGTGAATTAATGCCCCATGTAATACTTTTCCCATGGAATATTTGTGCAACTTTTCCTCGGACATCAAGGGTAAATTCCAGT
>NW_005315220.1:0-981 GCF_000412655.1 Myotis brandtii
AATCAGAGGCATGGAAGCATAGAACAGTCTGACGATCTCACAGGAAGGAGTGAGGGGACGCAGGAAGGGATTAAACAAAAATCTTATATGCATATTTATATTACCTATGGACATGACAATGGGGTGGTGAAGGCCTGAAGCAGGGTGGGAACTGAATAAAGCAGGGTAATGGGGGGATAAAGGGGGATATCTGTAATATTCTCAGCAATAAAGATAAAAAAATAAATAAATAAAAATAACGAAGACAAACAACCAATTGCAGTTAAGTGGGATAAGTAACTTTTCTTAGTAGTATAAAAACTGTTAAGGATGTGCTGTGGTCTTCATTCTGCCTTGCATTGGAGTGTGGAAGAGAGATTATTTTGAAGCCCTGGGATGAGTAAAACTAATTACAAACTTCCCTTATAGTGTGTTCCTATCCTTTGGGTTAATCAACTATAAGATTACTCAGGCAATCAGTATGCTTTAGGCAACTCTATTTGAGAGATCTTGCCACTAGTTCTGTTAGTTTATTCACTTGGCTGGTGCTCACAATAAAGTCAAAGAAATGAGAGGCCACATTCCAAAATAATGTTAGCTTATAAGGGCAGGGGACTTTCTTCTTTGTACATGAAATTATTCTAAGCTACTCATAAAGTCTTTTTACTAATAAGCATTCAAATAAATGACTGAATGATTGAATGAGTGTGAAGATAATAGTGGATTTTGATACCAGATATACTTGGGTTCAAATCTTATATCCTCCAACTACTAACTATTTGACTTTGGGTCTTGAGGAATAAATGCACCTAATTTTTTAGTTAGATATTAGTAAAGTCAAAAGAGATAGTATAGAGGGTAAAGTAAAAATAGATAGCATAATGAACTGACCTTGATAGATAGAACTTCATCATGTTTCTGGTTCCTGGTTGCCTACCTCTCCTTTAAGCACATTGTTTGAATTTTCCATTAAGATTATATAGTAACTAGAGGCCCGATGCA
>NW_005315221.1:0-981 GCF_000412655.1 Myotis brandtii
GACTCTGGTGTCTTTGAAGGGATTGCTAAGGTTTATTGGGTGCCACCAACATTGTATAGGGACCACAGGCAGGGCTGGGACTGGGGAGAGGGAGTGACGGAGCAGTGCCCTTGCCAGCGAGGAGGGGCCTGTGGGCTGTGTTTGCCCTCGGACCAGATGCTGCCTGGCGTGCGAGGAGGGCCCGGAAACTCCCAGGGATGGAGGCGATGGCTTCCTGTTCTCACGTCCCAGGCCTGAAGTGCTGCGGGGAGGAAGCGTGGGGGAGATAAGGCATCGGACGAGTGGCAGGGGCACGGGAAGGGCTGTGAGGGGTGCTGTGGGTGCCTTGGCCTGTGTGTCGAGGGGTGTGATAGCGGGTAAGGGTTTGGCAGGATTGTCTGAGTAAGGTCACCGTGTCTGTACGACATCATCACCACGTCTGTGGTTGAAGGGTTGTGTTGTGTGGGTGTGGGCCTGTGAGAGTATTAGGGGCCCTGGGTGGGATGTGCACAGGGTGCAGGCCAAGGGTGCCCACTGTGGTGTGTTTGCACGGAGGTCGCCTGACTGTGTCCCACGCGGTGGGTGTGTTGCTGCCACAGGTCTGCAGACGGGCAAGTCGGGACCAGCCTTCAGTCCTCTTCCCGGAGCCTTCTCAGCCACTGGGGCAGAAAGGAGATGGGAATGCAATAGTCCATCAGTCAGACAGAAGGACAAACATGGTGGGGGCCTGCCCCTGTCCTAGCCCTTGTTGCTATCGGGGACTCCTTAGCGCCTTTGGGGTTCATCCTCCCCAGTAGATTCCCACTGAACTTCTTTGGGATGCTGGGACTGAGCTGGCTGCCTCCTTATTTTACAGAAGAAAAGTCCGAGGGTCAGAGAGGCCACCTGCTGTGGGCCAGGTCTCTGCTGCAGTGGGCCTGCCTCTCTCTCCTCTGCACTTTCTGAGGCCTTGGGGATCCTAAGAGTTTGCCCTAAAGCCCCTGTCCACACCCACCCAGCACA
>NW_005315222.1:0-981 GCF_000412655.1 Myotis brandtii
ATCATGATTATCAATATCATTTTGTCCTCTGAACATTTATTATCATTTTGGTTTTCATTGCTATTCAAAAATAATGATAATAAGTATAGTGACCACACAGCCTGGGAAAATACTCTTTTTTGCAGGCTGACAGACCTCCTGTTGGAAGATCCATCTACATCAGGGAAACCCTGAGGCATCAGACAGGAGACGGCTAACTTGACTGACTGCCGTGTGGCTGTCACATGGACACCGATCACCATAGCTCCATGACTGACCACAGCAATTTATCATGATTTCCTAGAGAGGCGGGCACAGTTGTTACATGAATATTCCTGCTTAAGAAATATGGTTCACAAAGCTCATGCGTAATGGAGCCACATCCCTCAGACCTAGGAAGAAACCTTTACTGTGAGAAGAGCTCTACCTACATCTCAGCTTCTAAACTGGCCATGGAGTCAGGCGCGTTCTCTTTAATTGCGTGCCGGCTATAATGATGACACTTAGAACACAGTTATTTAGCAAAATAGGGAGCATATGACAGGATACAAATATGTCTTATTGTTGTGTGTGTTTCTGGTTTAACTGGGGTTCTTTGTATGGGAATGTAGAGAGCAGAGAAACTGGCTTTACTTTGACTTTATTATTTATGTATTATTTTTGTCAAGAAGGCTTTCAACCTGAAGTCCCTCCAGAGCAGATTAGCAACTCTTTCCAGGAAAATTACATCCAGGCCTAAAAAAACATATGGCACTAAGCTCTCTTTAGCAAGGTATTCCCCTGGCAGAAAGTCTAATATTAGACATTATGCCCTGCTTGGAAAAAATAACATTCATATTAAATAATTTGCATTTGGAAGAAAAAAGGGATATCAAGAGACACACACACAAAATTCAGAAATCCTGAGTAAGGGCAGCTGTTCTCTGTCATGCGGATGATACAGAACAAAGTGGCTTGTGGGAAGGACATAATATTCTAGTCCAGCGGTTCTCAACCTGTGGG
>NW_005315223.1:0-981 GCF_000412655.1 Myotis brandtii
AGAAACTCAAGCAGTTTGGAACTCGCTTCCCATCTCTAAGCTTATGTCAGCAGCATCATATAATTATAGTGATAATATTCATGAAACACTTAGGATGTATCCCCTATTTTATGGACAAGAAAACTCAAGTTTAGAGATTTTAAGCAACTTGTCCAAAGACAATTAGTGAAAAAACTGGGATAAAGTCCCAGATAGTTCATCTCCAGAGCCCATGCTCTGCTGCTTCTCTGGTAAATAAGAGAAATAACCATGAAACATAAGCAATAGTCCTTTGGGGAGGAGAATTAAACCAAGGGTGAGAAGATGGAGGGGAGGGACAATATATGAGAAAACCGGAAAACCAGGCCGAATCGGCAATTGCTTACCAGGAAGGGGCAGTGCACAGTCCCTCTGCTGGAGGTAATTCAGTTTGAGCCAATCCAGGACAGACCTCTAACATGTTTTTGGTTCCTAATAACACACCTTCAGGTAACAGCCACACTGACAGAGGCTTGGTTTTCTTGAGAAATATGAAGAAACTCAGACAGCACCCTCAGTTAGAAAAGGTGGGACACCAGGGCTCTCTTGTTATTGGTCCTCTCTCAGGCTCAGTTCATCATCCCCACCAATCAGTGGGTTCAATAGCACTCACCAGTTGGACAATTCTAGGTGGATGTGTTCATCTGGAAGCAATACTTCATTTCTGACAAACTAGACATTGAAATAATTCCTACTATTGTCTCCAGGATCGATTTCTGAGACTTCTATTCTATGTTCATTAGATGTCTTTGAGGTTGACATTGTTTTTGTGTAGATTTAAGCAAATGAACACTTTAAAAATATTGTATTATACAATAATTAGAATGTGATTGAGATATATGAGGCAATGCTTTCCGTAAATATGTTGAAGGCTTGGGAGGTTTTGCTCCCTTTTGTAAGCTCAGCCTTCCTATAAAGAATGCAGATTCGCCCTAACCAGTTTGGCTCAGTGGATAGAGCATC
>NW_005315224.1:0-981 GCF_000412655.1 Myotis brandtii
TTGTTGATCACTTTTAAAAAACATACTGATTCTACTTTAATTATTATATACAGCTATTCATGTGTGTATGTTATGCCAAAAGATCAATTGGCAATGATCTTTCTTAAGAAGAACATGAACATGCCCTTCGATTTGTTGCTGGTGCTGTTATTTGCAGAGCCTAAGGCTGCTTAAGACTTTACTTTAAACTCAAGATTTACTTGAAACCTTTACTAAAGAAAGGGGGAAACATTTATGATCATTCCATTCAGTGAGTTGTCTGCCACTGCCATTATTTATATTAAACCAATTTTAATCCATTAAAAATAAATTGTTTTTAAAATGATAATTAAGATTCTCTTCAACAAAAAGCAAACAAATACAATATTGATTTTTCAGAGCCCACAGCAATGTGCACTTTATTTTTAATGCATTTTAAGTGAAAATCCTAAAACTGCAAAAGAAACCTGTCCATTATACAGAGTTGAGAAAAGATTAATCTGCTTGAAAACTTTTGATACATAAAAAAGTAGCATGGAGAGATGTGTGCTAGAATAGCAATGGTGAAAACAGCTCAGTAAAGAGAATTCATAGTAATTAGACTTGCCTAAACCAGAAAATTAATTTCAGGATGTGAACACTCACTGACAGTTTTAATTTAATTATTCCTATAATACTTTTATTTATTAGGTCTTTACTTATTTAACAAGCATTTACTAAGTACCTATGATATAGTAGGCACTGTACTAAATGTAAATAATATGGGGCATGAAATCAGACAGATCTGGGTTTAAATCTATGCTCACTCACTATTAGCTGTATGATAGATAAAGGTTTCTTGCTATGTGCAGGACTCACTATTCTCCTCTATAAAACAAATATGACAATACCTAGTCCAAAGAATTATTGTGAGAATCCTTTAATGTAGGTGATGAGAAAAAGGAAGAATAATAATGATCTCAAAGTCTCTAGAGCAGCAGTTCTCAACCTATGGGTCGCGAC
>NW_005315225.1:0-981 GCF_000412655.1 Myotis brandtii
GTTCAAATTTTGTTTCGGTTTCCCAGGCTTCATACTGTCTCTACAATTTTGGATGCAGTTTATTTTACTTAACATTACAAATTTAAAAATGCTTATTATAAACTTTGAGGATAATTTAATGTCTGCAACTATAACTCACTCACTGAAACACTTTATACTGCCAGAACATTGGAGCCTTAGTTTTCCTAAATAAGGAAATGGGCTTCCATGAATCATTAAAACTCCTGCGTCAGGCTTGTTTTATGCAGGTTACCACTTAGGCCTAAAATTCTGTTTTCCCCTCTCCAACTGTATACAGACTATTTTGACTCTCCAACAAAAAAGATGAGAAATTTAGTCTTGTTTATCTTAAGGTATATGTTATATGGCTGAAGAACATTTACATTCAGATCTGTAAAATCAGTCTTAAGTTTTACCTATGGATTAATTCTAAGAATAAATAACTACTAATTGTTCTTTGCAGTGTTACAGTTGTATAAATGTGCATAGCAGAGTTGGTGAAGAAAATAAAGATCTATGATACTAAGCCTGTGACATTTAAGAAGAATATTTTAAGCATCAGGATCAAATAGGAAATTCTGTTTCTATATTCTATCATTTGCCACATTTTCTTTGCTTCATATTTATACCTTGTCTTTGCTTTTTGTTTTCCTTGGAGTTTGTAATTGCCTTTTTTTCCTGATTAAGGAAAGAAGCATCTGCTTTTATCTTATGACTGACTTCATTTATCTTCTTAGTCATAATGTTCATTGTAGGGAAATGACTTTCATCATGACACATTCTTCTCTTAAGTCCACAGAGTTCCTGCTCTAATTTATAGTCCTGCTACCCTTTCATTGAATTCCTGAGTTAAACCTCCTTTCTTGTACCCCATGTTGTCCTCTTTCTTAAAATCCTTTTTAATTTTGCTGTAAAGCATACTTGGTAATTTTTTTTAAAAGAACGCATGGAGCCGAACCTGTTTGGCTCAGTGGATAGAGC
>NW_005315226.1:0-981 GCF_000412655.1 Myotis brandtii
AAAAAAAAAACTGAGTCTCAGACATTCTTCTAAGATCTGAAATAAGTGGTAGACCCTGGACTTTTACCCAAGACCTTCTGCTACCAATACCTGTTTCTGGAACTCTTGGAGAAACTTACGCCAAGAAATCTGCCCCAGCTAAGGTCCCAGTGTCTTCTCTTTAGAGTCTGGCCTCTCACCTCTTGAATTAATTCCACCATAATTTGGTTTGTCTGATTCTGGCAGCTTCTCCTACTCTCCTCCTTAGCTGGCTGAGGGGGAGGATGTCTTTCGGCGAACCAGAAAATACCTTTGGCTTAGATTTATGAGATTCTGCATCAAGTCCCCAAAGAAGCAGAATAATCTCAAGAAATTATTTTCCTTTTAATTAAAAAATATTACCGACAGTAGATCTGGCCCTGCTGATTCTCAGAGCAGACAATACCAGTGAGCATAACAAGGGAGCAATATTAATTTTCCCCAACTAATTTAAAGATAATATCCCTCACATGTGCCAATGGCTAACAAGTTTGTTTGTGCACCAGGTCATCTGCTACCACTGAGCTCTGTCTGCATTTCCTCTGTCTTTTTATTGACTTTGGAGGCATCCCCAAGGAAGGAGATGTGCAGAATACACAGCAAGAAATGCAACTAGATACAAGTGTCCTTTTTAGGAACAATAGTCATCTGGGAAGCAGAATGGAAGCAATTTTCAGCTAAAAACTGACAGGCTACATGTTCTGTGGAGAAAAGCTCAAACTTCCAGATTCAGCTCTGATTATGTGACTATGAAGTCATGGGGTGAATTTTAACCCCCCTTCAAAATTTATATGTTGAAGCTCTAACCCCTTAACTCCTCAGAATGGGACTACATTTGGAAGGCCTTTAGAGAGGTAATTAATTTAAAATGAGATCATATAGATGGGCCTTAATCCAATCCAACAGGTGGCCATGTAGCTTGCCTGAATATCCCCTAACACCTCACCAGAAATAAAAGATAAA
>NW_005315227.1:0-981 GCF_000412655.1 Myotis brandtii
TTGCTTGTTCTGAGTTTACTGTGTACATTAGGTACTTTTATATAATTGCTTTGTTTATGCAGCTTGCCTTTGAGCTATAGAATGTAAGTGGTTTGCCTAAGACAGCACTGTTAGTAATTTATAGTCTATCTTCCTGGAGTTTTGTTTTGTTTTTTCATATTCAGCCCAGTGTTTTCACCAGACCATTATTTTTTAGGATTCTGAGTAGATATATGGCTTTTTAGGTTTCTTCACCCTAGTAGCTTATTAAAATCAGTATTTTTAAAACAAAAAATTTTTAAATTCCTTAATGTTTCAACCCTTTTTATTTTGCTAGTCTACATAGTCGCTGGCAGTGATTTTAGACCTTACAGTACTTATTTTAGAACACATTAACTGAAAATTAAATCATTAAAGCTCAGTCTGCCAGGTGATCCTTCCTTGGTCCATTTGGACTCTAGGTGGGCCTTTCTGGATTTCTCAGTTTGGAGCTGGCACTCTTTCCACTCCTTCTGGGGCCAATTTCTAGGGACTCCCTTCTGTGGAGTGGCAGTGTCTTCACCTGTCCGCCCTTCCCTGTAGCCACTGCTGTCTTCTCAGGGCTCACATCATGCATCTTTCTGGACTTTTTCTCCCTCTTTAGGCTTCCATCTTCGGCAGTTGCTGTTAAAACACACATTCTAAATTTCCTTTGTCTCTAAATTTAGATTCTGAAAGTCATGTTGTGACAGCTTCTAACTTTATTCAACAAATACTGAGTGAGCCTCATGTCCAGACAATACGTAGGCACATGCTCAGTAAATATTAGATGGTTGAATTAATCATTCTGCTGTTAGTTTGGGGAATTAATCTAGATTCAATGTGTTTGCATTTTAATGTGTATGTGTATCAGGAAAATTTCTGACATTTTGTGGAGTTTTTTTCTTTCCTCTCCATGCCTATTTATATCCCCCATTTGTCAGAAATAGATTTGTTTAATCTCATCGGATAATTTCTCTGAAT
>NW_005315228.1:0-981 GCF_000412655.1 Myotis brandtii
GCTGCTCTAATGGGTCAGGATCTGCAATTTGAAAAGCACTGTTCTAGCTCCACTGTGTTTCTTCTTGGAGACCTCGGGTGACCCCGGACCCCTTTGGACCTCAGCTCCTGCCCTCTGCCTGTGGCCCTACTCCTCTTTAGCCTTCACACGCTTCCCTTTCCCTAGGAAGGCTCATTGCGGGGAGTTTAGGTTCTAAATCCCTCTACTGTTATTCGAAATTGCGTGGCATGCGTTAGGACCCCGCGGGTGTTAAGGAGCTCCCTGCTCTAACTCAGAGCCAGGGCTGTAGTTCTGTCCTGGCCCTGAAGGAGGTGTGTTGAGCAACCAGCGGTGGTCCGGGAGACCTCCACGCCTGACCAGTAACATGTCCAATGCAAAGCCAACACTGGAGTTCTTAGACCTGCGAGTTCTTTGGAACCCTCTATTTCTTTAGCATATATGACACTTTGGGAGGTGGGCTCATTCATTCAACTGGGTTTTATTTGCATCTACTTGGTGCCAAGTTTAGGGAAAACCCATAGCGATGAAGACCTGCTCTGGTTGAGGAGATGGACATAAATGGTACATGTGAAAACACACCACGTCGTTTCTGGTTGAGACAGTGATGAAGCTGTGATGGGATGCAAATGGGGGACATAATGAGATAAGGGGAGCTGGAATGGGGGCTCCCTTAGGGTTGCTAGTTAGGAAGGGGCTCTAGGACAAGATCCTCTCCCAAATGGTACTGAGTGGAGGGGATGTGGAGGAATTGGAACCCTGTGCATTGCTGGTGGCAAGGTAAGATGACGCCGTGGAAAACAGGCAGTTCCTCGAAAGGTGAAACAGCCTTACCATCTGCCCCAGCAATTCCGCTCCAGGAAGCCACCCAGAGAAAGGAAGGCTCATGCCACACAAACACTTGTACTTGAATGTTCACAGCAGCATGATTCACAGTAACTAAAGAGGCAGCCCAAGTGTCCATCAATGGGTGCCCAGATGCAC
>NW_005315229.1:0-981 GCF_000412655.1 Myotis brandtii
TGCAGCCTAGAATCTGTTAAGGAAGCACTATGAGCAATTATAGGGCTTCCCTCATTTTAATCCTGACTCCTCAGAATCACTGCCCTTCATTTATTAATTTGCCAAGTCTTGAAAAACACATTTTCTCTTGTACTTTGTTCATTTTAAAATTTGTTTCTAGTGGAAGATCATATCTGACTTATTTATTCCAATTTGATCTTGAAGCTCTATAATTGCTATTTACTTATTTTTCATTGATTTCTCTATTTTCTGGGAAAGTTTTACATCTTGCCATCTTTTTCTTAAATGAATCATAGCAAATTTTGAGTCAATTTCTGGTAACTTAAATATCCCAATCATCTATGAGTTTATTTCGATGTTTTCTTTCTCCCTTTCTTTCCCCTCCCTCCATTCTTGGCACTATTTTAGTGATGGAATAATATATAAATTGAATCCTAGACATTATGTATAGTTAAGTCATAGAGATGCTATATCCCTTCATAGACAATTTAATTTAATGTTTTCTAGGCAGTTAGAGAATGGTCAGATTACAAACTTATCTGCGATTCAAGTGTGTAGAGACTGGGTTTCCATGTTTTAATTCCTGGGCTATTTCTGCTTTGCTCCCACTCTGTGTCAAGTCCTCAGGGTCCCTATTGTGAGCCTGGCTGTTTATAAAAAAGTTTCTACTTTTTGTTTGGATATATATTTATTTTTGTACATAGTAGTGTGAGACTCTCAAAAGCTCTGTTTAGCTTCTCAGCTTCTTAGAAGTGGCTTTATTTGAGATATTTGATCTCTCATCACGTTGTGCCTAAAATTTTTGGCAAATGCCATCAGGTTATCGTGGAGTAGCATATTGAGCTTACCTCTGTGTTCTTCCCCAATGTCATAAAATAATTGTATTTCTGTATGTCTGTATGTTACACAGTTGTTCTATTTGTTTTTGATGGGAGGATGGATTTGATAAAAAGTGTTGAATCATAGCTGCTATGATATTTT
>NW_005315230.1:0-981 GCF_000412655.1 Myotis brandtii
TGTGTGTGTGTGTGTGTGTGCATGTGTGCACATACAGATGCTCATATGTATTTAAGTGTGTTCATTTAGGTCCCAAGAAATTGTCACTCTGAAGAGAAATAAATAACGCTCTTGTGGCTTTCTCTCAAGCATGAAAATGCACAATGCAGTTCATTTGGTTATTTTTTCCATAATTATCATTAGCTAAACTTGAAATCCAGTTTCACAATGTCAGCTGCAAACTATTAAGCATGTTACAGTGTTTTCCCCCATAAAATAGTATGGTCAATTATTTCACCCTAAAATATTTATGATATAATATACATGTTTTGTTAAGTGTTTTCTGCAAAGTTAATTTTTTTTATTTTGGTATATTAATATCTACATCATTACTGGAGTTGCAATTTTTCACCCTAAGTGGGTATTTTCAGTACCCATGTTCTGGGTAAATACTAACCTTGGACTGAGAAGTCATATAACACCTTAAGTTTATATTGTAATTTAGAACGTTAGGATATGTTTTCTACACATTTTCTTTTTAATTGTTGCCAAACAGAAAAACCTGTAAGTATGCCCTTTATGTGTATGGAATATGGGCATTAGGGAAGTGATATGACTTGATCAACTCATGAAGCTAGTGAAATGCTGAGGCAAAGCTTGTTCTTGGAGTCCAGTTTCCAGAGGTTCCAAAATACTTCTCTTTGCATCTCTTATTTTCCCTAGAAGTCCCAGAATGAGGATTCCAAATGCCTGTTCTTCACTATTCATGCATAAGATTCTCTGGGATCTACAATTCCTCTTCAGGTTTATTTTTCATGATGTTGGGACTGACACCTCTAACCCAAGGCAACCCATGGAGGTATTGCATTCCACACGAAGCCAAACTTGGTTAGAGCTGCTCTTTTCCTCATTTAAATCAATCAGCAAGTACTTTTTAAGTGTCCATCAGCTTGGCATTGTGAGGGCACATTCCGGTAAGTATGACTCAGAAACTGACATTTG
>NW_005315231.1:0-981 GCF_000412655.1 Myotis brandtii
AGCTACAGCTCCGCCCCCAGAGCTCCCGTGGGCCCGCCCCCAGGACCCGGCTCCTGGTCCTGGAGTCCCTCCACCCTCCTGCTTTGCCTCCTGTCCCAGGACCCACTCCCGGCCCAGGGGGCGGTGAGTGGAGCCCCAACGACGGCTTCCGCGCCGAGCAGTGGGTGCGGGCTGTTCACGTGGTGGGATTGGGGGCGCAGAACGTCCTTGTCTCTCCCCCCTCTCCTATCCCTACCTCACCCAGTTCTGCCTTCTCGCTTTTTAATTTCCATGGCGGATAATCATTTTCTTTAGGTTCCGGATCCGCTCCTCCAGCCCCCACATTTTGGAAACAAGGGTCACTCAGAACAGGGCGGACAAGGTTTTGTTTGCCACGTAGTGCTTGTTATTAAAAGACTGCGGTCTTCCATGCGCCCATTTTACAGCTGGACATTCCCCGAGCCAGGAGAGGCGGTGACCTCCCCGTCCCCGCCGCCGAGCCAACAGCGCTTTCTCCGACCCAGGCAGTAGGCGAAGACCGTGATTGCTTTATGTCCTATTACATAGTACACTGTATTTTTAAAAAGCCACTTTAAGACTTTATATTCTATTTACTAAGTTCCTTTCCATATACTTGCCATTGTTGGAAGAGAAATCTAGCCATGTGTCATCTTTTATATCATGTCCTCAAAACTAGTAGTATCATTATCAGTAATGCTTTCCTTTGCCATAGACTATGTTCACACGGATTCTGTCTTCCCTTTGAAATGTCCCATTTTGAAAGGAAATTTCAGAAAATCATTTTCGCTGTGTTTCCCTCCTCACTTTGTTCTGTATAAAGTTATCAAAGACTATATTAGAGGGGAAAATAAAACATAGACATGAGAGGAAGAGGACTGGACTATGAAGTCAGAGCAGTATTGTGATCACCCAGAGCTAAGATGCTCAGAACTATTGGCCTGGCTTCAGAAACAAAAGCTGGCTCAGCGGATATGGGTAGGA
>NW_005315232.1:0-981 GCF_000412655.1 Myotis brandtii
GGGGCCAGTTGGCTAATACTTTCAAATGCTGGCTGTGTTTTGTGGGCTGCCTTATGAGCTATTGCTAAGGCATTTCCCTTCCTTTCATATCCCTGCTGCTGCCCGAGTTCCTGTGGGACATCCGGGAGGAACAGAAGGATGGGCTGATGGGACGGCAGCTAGATTCAGCTCAGCTTCCCCACCTGGCTCCATAACTGCTCCATCTGTCAGTTGTTCCGGTGGCTGAAGAGTCCAGCCATTCAAAGCGCTCCCCGAGGCTGCTTCCGAGCATTTCTTCACTCTCCAAGGACCCGATGTATCTGACCAGGGAGAGAGGATTGGAGCCAAGTGCTCTTTAGCCCAGCAGCCCAGGGTGTATGGGGTTGGCAGCCACAAGGCCCCATACTGTGCTGCTTGTGAGACATTTGAATTTGAATGAGAATTGCTGTGCTTACTTCTGTTTAGTTTACCATCTTTTTTTTTCATGATCCATCTGTGTGGAATTGGGAATGATGTTTACAAATTTAAAAGCAAATCAGGCATGAAGTTAATGTAGGGAGGTATTTCAATAATTACAGAAGTAGGAAAGCTGAGTGTTGATCTAGTAAATCTGGCAGGAAGAACGCAAGATCAGTGGGAGGATGATTAACGTACTGGATCAGGGAAGGCCCCTTTCTTGAGGATTGGGACACAAGAATTAATATTTATGCTGATATGTGTGCTATCCATTTTCAAATCCACCCTGATTTAAACAGTCAAGTTTTAAGGATTAAGAGTACCAATCCTTATTAGGAATAGTTGCATACCTCAGAGAGAGGAGCAAATTAAGGTTCTTTATTATTTTCTAGAGCCACATAACAAACTACTACAAACTTAGCTGCTTCAAGCAACACACATTCATCATCTCAAAAGCTCTGCGGTTCAATTTCCAGGCTCGACGTAGCTGGGTCCTCAACTCAGAGTCCACCAGGCTGCAATCAAAATGTCAGCTGGACTGTGTTT
>NW_005315233.1:0-981 GCF_000412655.1 Myotis brandtii
AGATTCTATTAAACTGAGATTTTATTTTCTCCCTTTGCTTCTTTTAACAAAAAAGCATTTTAGTGGTTTAAAACAAAAGACACATATAGAAAAATGTATTAAACCACAGCAAAGCCATAATAATAAGAAGGATCCATGTTAATGTTAATTTTGTTAACACCAGAGGTTTTATTTGCTGCAAATAAGCATTAGATTTGGTTTTGAGGCCTTGATGGCTGAGGATGGGAGGAGGGCAGGAAATGGAATGGGTTGCAGTTCCTATCATCTCGTAAATAGAAACAGACCAATTATTCAACAGAGATTCGCTCCTGAATTCCAAGAGGAATTTAGCACATGGGATGTTAGGAGGGCCAGTGAATGATTTAATGAGCAATCCTTTCAACAGCAATTTCAGAGTAACAGCCAAAACCTTCTCATGTAGCTATTGCCTCAATTCAGACAAAGGGCATAACATAAAATCTAGCCGTTCTTTAGGGTTCTAATCAATATGGTCAGAAAGGTAGCATTCTGCCTTTATGTACAGAGCAGTGTCGGTAAATGCTTGCATCCTTAGTTAGACAGATAAACTGCCCCTGAGTCTCCAGGCCGCACCTGCTGATAGATACTTGCCTGGATTCCAAGCATCTTTTCTCTTGTCACCTGCCAATGTACGCGACCTCGGCGCTCTGACAAATCAGCTGTCCTCCCAGCGTTTCTGCCAGATGCAGCCCTGCTCCTGCTGCCCCACCGCACAGACCTCACCTGGTACCACTTGCCGTTGCCTGGCGGGATTCGCTCTGAACCTGCTCCGGGGTCACTGTGGCTCATGGGGCCACTTACACTGCTGCCCTCAGCCATTGAGAGGCCCCGATGTGATGCACGTTGTGAGGCAGAGCAGAGGAGCCCGCTGCCCATTGGGTCATTAAGTTACACTGTTACCAATCCTGCTGGGCCCCCAGGCTTTACAGAGCTTCTACTGGAAAAATGCCTGCTGCTTCTGCT
>NW_005315234.1:0-981 GCF_000412655.1 Myotis brandtii
ATAAATATACTAACTTTTTGTTGAGGCTATGGGTTCTGTGAACAATAGTAGTTGCCAGGATGAACAGAACAACTGAGAAATGTGTTAACCTTTTTGTGTTAATATTGCAAACAATCTTTATGGTTTACTCTATATCTGTTTCTAAAGAGCTCAAAGGCCTTTCAGATCATTTTTAAGAGGTTCCCAACCCACTGGCTACACGAAGATTAGTGTGGAAAAGCTTGGTTGAAGGTACCTGAAGGGAGATCTAGTCGTCTACATCTACCCTAAAGTCACATCTTGCAAAATCAGGACAAATTACATAAATCCTTAACCGGATAAAGAGAGATAAAGAGATCCCCATGCTGGGGTTACCTTTGGTCACAGGCTCTAGATTTCACTCTGATTTCCAGAAGCAGGGCCTCTATCAGCAGGTCCTCCCTAGAGTGACCACTGGCTCCTCCTGTCTGAGTACCTCTCCCATGACAATGACAAGTTTCAGACTGAATATAACTCACCTCTCCATCTGCTTTGTAATGACTTTAAAACAAGACTTATTTTTTTTTTCTATTACCCATGGTAGAGTGCCCTGTACAATATACTGGTAGATGCTCAATAAAGAGTGAATCTCAACTAAACTCACTCCATTGTAATTTTCATTTCTGCGATTTCTGTGACCTGCGATTCTATCTTAGTTTGTACAAGAAGGGTAGGCAGGGAGAAAGTGAAACTGTTTTGGGCCACTGGGGACTTGGGCAGGGAGCTATGCTTGGCCTAAGAACATCAGAATATATAATCCTCACCTTTATTTGGGCCTCTGTGCCCTTTGACTATTTAAGGAAGAGCTATCAGCTGATGAAAAGTTAGAACAGGGAAGTCTTATAAAAGAGATGTTGGAGACCACCTAGTCAGACCATTTACCTCCTTGAATCCCTCCAGTGGTGGTCACTCTTTATCATGGGGAACTATGCATTTTAAGGAAGCTATATTTATAAGGATAGC
>NW_005315235.1:0-981 GCF_000412655.1 Myotis brandtii
ATAAAATGAACCCTCCTGCACTGCTGGTGGGAATGCAGCCAGGGGGACGGGCAGAGGCAGTAGTGGCGAGCTTGGCCTTGGTGAGTGAGAGGCCAGGCCGGGCCTTCCGCAGCCTCCACCATGGCCACCACGGCCACTCCAACCATGAGCCCGCCAGGCCGAGGACCCTGCGGCCTAACGCAGGTCACTGACACCCTCCCGGCTCAGCTTCTTCCTCCGTTGACGTCGAGCCAGGGCCCAGGATGAGGGAGCTGTGGGACTCTGAGCAGGAGGCTCCTGGCAGAGCACTGGCCGGCCCGGAGGGCGTCCTGGTGGAGGCGAATCTCAGGAGCTGGGAGGGGACGTGGGGCAGAGATAGCTGACACAGGAAGGAGCCTGGACACCTGGGGAACTGACCAAAGTCCAGGCAGCCTGGAGCCCAGAGAGAGGCAGGAGCGAAGCCTGAGCCGGCGCCGCTGGGAGGGAACACGGAAGGGCAAGTCCAGCCACTTACCCACGGGGCTGGGGGCCCTGGGCAGCCAGGGCGTTCACAGCGGTGCCTGGTAGGAGCTGCCTCCCAGGCGCTCATCCTGGCCACCCGTGTGGGCGAGGACTGGAGGAGGCAGGAGCTGGCGGAGGACAACACCCAGCAGGCCCGGGAGGAGCAACAGCTGAGGGTGTGGGCCAAGGTGCTGAGCCTCACCTGTGAGCAGGGAAGTGCCCACTCCCACCACCTGCCATGCAGCCCATCGAGCCGCAGCAGTGGAAAAGCTGTCCGTGCCTTTTTGGTGAAAATGTGGGAAAACGAGCTCTGAAACCTTGCAGGAGGACAAGTTTACAGAACCCAGTGAGGCTGAGACTGTGTGTACTCGGCGAGTCTACTCCCAGGAAGGTGCCCTGTGGACACCCATCCACATGCGCAGCACTGAGTGTTAGAAAGTCTGTTAGCCTGGCTTCTGATGAAGGAAGAGAAGAGGAGGGGAGGGGAGGGGAGGGGAGGAG
>NW_005315236.1:0-981 GCF_000412655.1 Myotis brandtii
GTGAGTCCTGCTTTGTAAGACTTCAGTGTTGTGTGTGCATGCACACGCATCTCTGTCCTGGCTGCACTGTACCATGTATTTCTCACTGTGGATAATGATCAAAAGACTTTGAAAGCCCTTGTTCAGGTTGATAAATGACCAAGCTATAAAGTGGCAAAGTGTCTAGGCAGGCCTTTGGTAACACAGAAAGTAAAGGATTGCTCCCATGGCTGAGGGAGTCAGTAACCACAGTGTGCTCCCGCCGCTTCCCCTGAAGAATAGCAGACTTATCTAGACTAAAAATATTCTGTGGAATTCATAATGTGAGGACAATAAAATGAGACAAAACATTAATCATGAAAAATAAACTCTGGAATATTATGTATTTAGAAATAGTCTGATTTTAAGGAGTGGTACAGATTACCTAATACAGGTTTTGGGGTCTCTAATGGTTGTGTTTGGTTTTTACCCTTTTCTTTGAGTGCTTGGTGAAATGGGTCTCTCAGGCGGTTTCCGGGCATGATGTAGCAGCGCTCCCAGGAGAAGGCCGCATTCCATGAGCATACAGCTCCCCTTTTTTGCGTGTGACAAAGGAACAATGGAGCCAGCAGCTGTCGAGAAACAAGACTCGCTTCATTAGTGTCTCAATAACTGGCATTCACCCCTCTCTGCACTCTGACTTCCTATTCCCTGTCTGCGTAGGAATGCTTTGATGCCCAAAGAGGGAAGCATGGGGTTTATTTCTTTTCAGTGTTAAGGACATTTGTAGTATTCTTGTTAGTTAAGAAATATCTAGAATTTTTCAGAGTAATCATAGATAACAATGTTGAGCTTTAACAGTTTTCTTTGAGCAAATGTTACGATGCTATAGTTGTTGTTTTTTAAGTTGGATTTATTGAAGAATAATTTTCAGATAGCAAGATTCAACCTTTATAAGTACATTTTTTTCAATATGTTTTTATTGATATTTTTTTTTTGAGAGAGAGAGAGGAAGGGAGAGGA
>NW_005315237.1:0-982 GCF_000412655.1 Myotis brandtii
AAAAAAACCTTCCCATTCTCACATAATGCCTTCAGAAATACAGCTTCCAACATTTAATTAACAGTGGCTAAATATGAATAAATATGGGTTAAAAAGACACCACAGATGTCATTCTAAAGTCATACCTATAATTAGTATGGATGGCATCAACAGGCGTAAGACACCCTGTTACGCCATTTCTGTGCCCAAAGAAAATAATCCCAGACTTATTTGTGTTTCTGGCAAGGATCTGATTGTGGCTGAAATGACAGACATGCCCTCTTTGGGAGTGTTTTAATTAAAAAGCGGAGGCCTCTTCTCCTGGGGGAGAGTGAATGAATCCTTACCAGGAAATAATGAGGCAACCCATAGGACCTGTGTGAAGCTGAGCCAACTGAGGGTAAAATCAAAGGTAAAGAAAAACAAGCAGAAAAGTCTGGTGGCTAAAAGGAGCTATACATATGTGTGTTGAATTAAATTCTTTCCCTTGCTTCCAGGTTGGACAATTTTTTCCAAGCACTGGAGGCAGAAATAGTAGTAAAGTAGAATTTATAATTAATCTTAAGTAATGAATTTATCTGAATGCAAGAAAAATCCTACTTTTAACCCCTAATCCTTCAGACAGTGACCATCATAACCACAAGTAAAAGTTCCCAAGGAAAGATATTATTCGCTTCTGCCAGAATAGGCAAAGTGGGATAATATAAATTTAACTATATAAATTTAGGATTTTTTTTCCCTTTTAAGGTTCTAATAGCATAAATGTGTGCTGTTGGGAAGTTATTTCTCTGGACTAATTATTGAGATAATTCTAGAACTAACTTCAGAGGGCTGGTTTGAAAATTAACTGATTTGATAAATGCAAAATTCCAATTATAAAGTTCATATTCCATGAAGGTTAGCCATCGTCATCATCAACATTATTTAATATAAATGCCCAGCCCATGCTACATACTCAATAATTATTAGCTATCATCATTTTCATCATTATCATTTATTGTTA
>NW_005315238.1:0-982 GCF_000412655.1 Myotis brandtii
CCTCCCTCCCTCTCCCTTCCTCTCTGAAATCAATTAAGATACATTTTTTAAAAATTTCTTGCACGATTACATTTATTAAGGTAGGCCTTCTCTCAGTCTATCTGCATGCATCCATCATCATTGCAGGATGTGCACTGTGTGTGCACAAACATTTGCATTTTCACTGTGCAGAGCCACCAAGAACCCAGTGGAGAAAACCCCTGGGAAATGCTCCCAAAAGAGGCTGGATTCCAGCTGGATCAGAGACCTCGGAGATAGAATGTGGAAAGAATGCTAGCCCCCCTGGCCCGAAGGGAGCAGGTAGACTTGTCAGGCCCTGGTGTAGCAAAAGGAGCCTATCAGGAAACAGAGAAGAATCCCCAACACCTTCAGCAAACCTTCAGAGAGCCCTCTGCTGGGTATAGGAGACACAGAGACACATGGGGTGTGGCCCTGTCCTTAAAGAGCTCAGACAGGTCAATAGAAGATCACAATAGGATGTGATAAGTGCCACATTCTATCGGTAGGGGGTGTGGGGGGGAGACAGTAATTCGTTCTGCCTAGACTAGAGCAATCTAGAGAGACTTTATAGAGAAGATGACCTCGCTTGTTAGGCTGAAAAGATACATGGTAGATTCTTGGGCAAGGATAGGGTGGGTTTGACGGGTGTGGAAAAGAAAACTGGGGGTATTTGGGGGAAGCAGGAACAAATTGAGAAAGGCCGGGAAGCAAGAAAATGCTTGGTGTTTGGGGGAAAGTTTAGAGGTTCGGTCTAAGAAGTTCCCAGTGTGTTTGTGCAGAAGCCAAGCTAAGAAGCTCGGGCTTAACTCTGAATTCAATAGAAAACCACAAGGGGTTTCGGTAGCACAATGAGGTGATCAGATTTGCATTTTAAAGAGATCACTCTGGCTGTAGTGAAAAGATTGTAGTTAAGAGGAGCAAGATCAAAAGTAGGAAGCCTGTTTAGGAGGTTGTCATAAAAGTCCAGGCAGGAGCTAAGGAA
>NW_005315239.1:0-982 GCF_000412655.1 Myotis brandtii
TTTTTTTTTTACCAGAGGAGCATAATAACTTGGAAAATATACTCTTTTTAGATAGAAAAATGGATATAATCTTGGAAAAGATCAGAGTCTGAGCAGTTTTTGACTGTCAATCATTAATATCCATTTTTATTCTGCCACCATGGTTACACTTACAATGTACTTAATGCTTTCAAAATACTATGTTTATCAGTTTTGTGGGTGTGGTGGGCAGTCTGTCAATCCCTCCTTGCTTGGACTCAAATTAGCTGAGAAGTATAGTTGATCCATTCTTCCAACAAAACATCTATTGAGAGCCTTTGATGTACCAGGCAGCCCTGTGCCTGTAGCATAGTCACATGGTCAGCAGGCTATCTTTCTTCCCTTTCAGAGGAAGAGGGTGCCTTTGAGGCCATCATCCAATGTTCCTGGGGACATTAGGTCCTTTTTCTGAGCAGCCCTGATCCTTCCTCTGATGTCAGCTTGGATGGGTCACTGACTTATTGAACTCCCACTATCAAGAAATGCTCTGGGGAAGATAGGAGAAAATTCATTGACATAGCTCAAGCTCCTGAGAGCCTCACAACCTTCCTGAAGATACAGCGACACCAAGGAAGAAAGAAGAGCATACACATATCAAAAAAAATTGATAAACTAAGACCCAAAATATAGGTAGTACAAGAATGAAATAGGTCTCCTAGCTCCCAGGGTAACATGGTAAGTGTGCGGGATGGGGAGGGAGACTGCCATGAAAGGAAAACTGTGGGAATGAATGAGTAGAGTAAAGGTTAAATAGTGGGAGGCCGTGAAAATCAAAGATAGACGTAGACCCAGTGGGCTAAGGAAAAGGGAAATAGTCCACGTCTCAAAGCTTCCCCACCCCTCAAAAAGGCATGCCTGTCAATGCAGCCAATGTGGTATAGTAGAAAGAGAAATAAAGCCTTTGGCTATATTGCATTAAATGGAATAAGTTATGAAAATTAATTTTATGTTTCTTTTTATTTTT
>NW_005315240.1:0-982 GCF_000412655.1 Myotis brandtii
CTTTTTATTCCTTCAGAGTTTCAAAGCCAGAAGGTCAATAACTTGTATAAGGTTATTGCTGGTGGTGGCTGGGCTGGGCCTAACAACCAGGGTTTCTGACCTCCAGGGCAGGACGGGCTCTGGCCCCTTCCCTGTGGCACCTGGTGCCTGAGCTGAGGGTGGCTTGGCAGCTGTTTTTGGAGGAGACTGGAATGTTTGAGGTGGGCCTGGCATGACGAGTACTTGCCCACTCTTCCCAGCTGAGGGTCAGAGAGAGAACCTGTCTGTAGAGGGCGCCACTCTGCTGACAGGGACCACAGGCGGCCCTGCCTAGAGAACTATCTGGGATCTCCCACCGTGGGTGCTCTTGTCTGCCAGTCCTGGCAAAGCCACTTCTGTTCTGTCGGGCCCTTCTTCGGGCTGGGCTGTCTCTTGGCTATCGCTCTGTAAATATCCTTAAACATTTCCCGTGTGGACTCTTCACGGCCCCACCTTGGCCTCCCCGATGCAGGGCCGTGGCTTCTGTGTGTGTGGGCACAGCCTGGGCCTGGGCGCTGCTGCCTGAGAGAGGTGTCCGTACCTATGTGCCAGGTGGCCTCTGCACGGCGCATGGCGCTGAAGCTCGGCTTGGTGCTTTGAGGTGGTGGCGGCGGCTTCCAGGCTCCAGGCCCTGGAGTGGAGGCGGGGGAGGGGGATGGAAAAGGGGACCGGGAAAGGCAAATTAGGAGAGGCCCCTGAGAGAGGGGTCAAAAGAAGGAAGGGAGGGTGACCGTGCTCACCTGCATCATCCGAAGAGCGCCGTTTCTGCCAAGCCTGGACGCTGCCCTCCAGGTCTGGGCTTGTGCCCTGAAAGGGGAGTCGAGTCGGGGGGATCAGAAACACCCTCTCCAGGTGGGGGCTGCAGTTAGCAAGGGGCTTCTGCTCTGGCGCTTGCACCGTTTTCCCCAAAGAGTGGCACCCAGACCACCCTAGGGCAGTGGTCGGCAAACTGCGGCCCCTTGAG
>NW_005315241.1:0-982 GCF_000412655.1 Myotis brandtii
AAAGAAAAGAAAAGAATGGGAGAGGGTAAACTCTGCTTCAATGAACGTGAGCATGTCTTCATCAGAGTTGACAGAGATCATTAGAAAGTGAAAGCAGGAACCCGATATATTGATGATACCTCTGGAACCTGGCCTTACAACCACAGTCTGTATTCAGGGGAGTAGGTTTTTCCATCTCATGCAGTAAAATCCAATCTCATATTAGTTTTTCTTTGTTCAAAGTGATAGATAAGCCCCCCAAAGTATGGCTCAAATCGATATTCTATTCCCCAAGTTAACTGAAAGTGTAGGTTTAATGAATAATATAAATGCATCTTTATAAACACAGAGCCATAATAAAAACAATGGGGGGGGGCGGTCCCAGAACAGGTAGGATGTACTTGATTGGGTTCTAAGACTGAAATAAATAACATATGAACATATTCTACATTGCCTAATGAAATATCTCACGTTGTCTGATGGCAGGCTGGCTTTATGAGCTAGCATGGAAACAGGACACCTGAGGAAATGAAAAAGAACGGACTCCAACGATAACAATAAGAGCTAACATTTACTGAGTGCTTTAAATGTGCCAGCTTCTCTTCTTAGACCCTGCTTCCTCTGACTGTCCCTTGGGTCCTTGGGTGATAAGAACTTCCTGATATGTCTGGCCACCAGGGGCCTCAGTATCCCTTCACAGTTCCTAAATACACAGCCTGCAGTTGCCTTCTCCCCGATAAATATTCTCTTCATTGGAAAATCTCTTCAGAACTCTTGCCTACCAGAACCCTAACTGATACATGTTGCATCTGACTTATACACCCATCTTCCAAAAGATAGAGGACACTTTGACCTGAAGATGGGAAAACTTGGGATTGCACCTCCTATACTCAAAATACTCAAGGCATAGTGCAATTATACCGGTACTAACTGAAAGTGAGAGGGTGTCCCCTATCTTCACAATGCTACAGCCATAACATTAAACGAACAAAATAATCAATGT
>NW_005315242.1:0-982 GCF_000412655.1 Myotis brandtii
AAGTAAAGAAACTTTGCATTATGAAATGGGAAATCTGAATAGGGGGTATATGGGAGTTTCTTGTACTATACGTGCAACTTTTCTGTAAGTTTGGAATTCTATCAAACTAAGTTACATCAAATTATTTAAAAATTACCTCACACAAAGTGCTCATGCAGCCATGGGACTCTGTTAGTCACACCCAAATAGTGGGGTGGGGCATGCCAGAGCTTAAGGTGTGGCGGGGTGACCAGATGGGGCAGGATCGCAGTCCACCAAGGTGGGTTTACCCCCCACGTTAGCTTGGAGACTGCCCTCACAGAGACACCTTCTCTAACGTTACCCTCTCCAGGAGGGAAATGGACTCTCAGGTAAGCAAGGAGAGAGGAAAAGAAGGTGATGGTGCTTTAAAGGATGGGAGACTGGATCTAAAGGGATTCCATCTCTGGAGACCTCTGAGCAATGGTGAGGAGCTGGGGGCCGTGGGTCCTTCACCTGGCACAGACTTCCTTGCCCTTTATATCTGCTAGTCGCTGGCTGGCAGGCGCTGGGGGAGGCCACCATGAACTGGACAGACACTGTCCTGCCCTCAGTGAACTTACTGTCTGGGGAGGAGGCAGAGTCCCAGCAGGTGTCTGGTGAGGTCGGGAGAGAGGTGGCAGAGCCAGGAAGCAGAGAATGAAATACATTGCCAGCCCTACCCTCAGTTCTGGCAAGCTGGAAGCCAACTTAATGAAGATCTTTGTGCCTCGGGGTTGGGAGATGCGGGAAGGAAGTCTTCTCCCTAAGTTGTTCTGGGATGCAAAGCCAGTCGCCGATGGATTTCCAAGAAGGACCTCAGGGTTTTCAGGAAGTGAGACACCAAGCCCTCTGTGTCTTCCCCATTCTCCTGCTACAATCCCCGAACTTGGCAATGAGAAAGCTACCAAATTGGATGAGGATGATCACCACCAAAGCACCAAGGCTAGGAAGAGGTTATCAAGGCCTCTGAAATAAAAAAAAA
>NW_005315243.1:0-982 GCF_000412655.1 Myotis brandtii
TTATTGAAGAACTCTAAACTTTGATTTCCCCCTTTGAGTCTTGATCATTTAAAGCTAGAAGTGAATACACAAATGCTCTGTACACATGGGACCTGCCTGTATTTTAAAGCTTTGACCTGCAGATCTGACTGAAAAACACCATGAGAGCAGCAAATGATTGCTCCAACCATAATGATTAAAAGTTCTTTTCTTCATAATTCGGTGCTTCTCACCTTTATTGCACAATAGAATTACCTGGGAAGCTTAAAAAGAAAAAAGTAAAAACCAATACTTGGGCTCCACTCCAGATAAATTAAATTCAATCAAAATTTGGGGGATGAAGGTGGGTGAAGAAGTCGAAGGATCTGGGCATCTGTTTAATACGTTTCCCCAGGCAGTTTTAGTGTGCTGCCAGGGTTAAGAACCATGTGACTTGCTGAGGCCTTATGCAGCCACTGGTTCCTCTACTCATCACTATTCCTTGGTTTACCTCCTCATTTTGATTAAATACATCCTCCAGCAGCCTTTTAGGAAAGGTGCACAGGATGTAAGTTTTCTGAGTCTTAAAAATGTCTGAAATGTCTTTATTTGGTTCTCACCCTTCACTAAAGTATGATGAACTAATAGTTCACTATATGAGCTAATACACTAAGAGTTTGCCTGTGCACAGAAGTTTATGTCACCATAATGATCCCTCGGAATTTTGAAGCCTTGCTCAGGAATCCTGGGTTTTTCTTGGAGATTCTTAGAGTATCCTATAAAGCTATTGAGAAACCTCCTGCTTTTCTAATTCTCATTCAGTTAACTGGGATCTATTATTTTTCTCTGGAAAGTTTAATCTTCTTTATCTGTGGTGTTTAGAAATTAAGCCTGAGGAAGGGAAGGGAGAGGAAAAAAGAGAGGGAGAGAGATTATGTTTATATATTGTATTGGAATATACTGGGCCATTTCAGTGAGGAGACCCATGTCAAATGTTTCAAAAATTATTTTCTTAATAATTTCC
>NW_005315244.1:0-982 GCF_000412655.1 Myotis brandtii
AGCACTTCAACCGAGGAAGAAAAAAACAGTCTCAGTACGAAGTCAGAAGTAAACAAGTTTGCTTCATGCATTACTCAGAAAAGACATTCCCTAGCTTGATCCAGAGTGCCATTTCACTTACCTCGGCTGGGAACTTATCCTTTTAATAATAGACTCTGAAGTTCCAGAGGCAAGAGCCCTTCCCGCATTTGTAAACACAAGCAGACCTCCTTTCTTTTAAAAATGTGCCTGAAATGCAGGCTTTGGGTACCAACAAGGAAATTAATATAATTTGCTCATACAGTCATTTTCTTTGAGGACAAACCTCAATTACATATTTCAATATTCCTCCTAACACATAGTCTCTCCAGACACTTCAAAGACTGAAATGTAGTTATCTAGCATAAGTGGCCTTTCATCCTTGTTTTGGCACAGAAGGTAATTCCCACAGAGCTGGTGAACGCCCAAGTGCCTGTTTGTCCTTTAAATCAAGCCCTCCAAGTCTCAGCGCTCCATTTCCTAGGCTGTGTAGTCATTCACAGGAAAGAATACCTAGCTACCTGAAAATACCTAGCTGCAACTGAAAACTTTCTGTGCATAAAACTGGCTTGACTGTTTTAAGAAAGAATGACTAGTGCATTTACTTTTTGTGGTTTGTTTTTATATTTATTTGTCTTTTTCTAAAGCCACATTGGGCTTTATTTACTTGTACCCAGAAGCAACTTAAGAAGAAACATAATTTGTTAATGTTTTCTCTCTTTTAGTCTACTATTCAGTTCTGTAACATGCTATTTCCCCCCAATTTTTAAAAAGTGTGGTAAAATACACATAATGTAAAAATGTACTATCTTGCCCTGGCTGGTGTCGCTCAGTGGTTAGAGTGTCAGCCTGCACACCAAAGGATCCTGGTTCGATTCCTGGTCAAGGGCACGTACATGAGTTGCAGATTAGCAGATTCAATCCCCAGCCCCAGTCAGGGCATGTGCAGAGGCAACCAATCAAT
>NW_005315245.1:0-982 GCF_000412655.1 Myotis brandtii
TTTTTTTATATAAGCTTTAAAAAATGCAGGAAATGTAGAATTTGAGATGTTAAAAGGACTTCAAAGTATATGATTTTTTTCTTTGTATTGGTGAGAAACCAGAGGTTGTAAAGAAATTAAGTTACTTAATAAAAGTCACATAATATAATAAAGGTGGAATTAGGAACAAATTCGTCTTGACACTTCTTAGACTGGTAGTCTCTACAGTGAACTTATTGCCTCTCTAGGAGCAAATCTACTTCTTATTTGGGCTTGATTTTGCTAAATTATTATTGATTGCCAGGCCATTTATATACAAAACCAGAAAATACTACCCTTTGTCAAGAATAAAAATGGTACCAAAAAAGCCAAAATAATTAAACTTATATTGGTTGAATTTGAAGAAGGCATTATAATTTTTTTTATTAAAGTATACTTAAAATTTACAATTAGTTAAGAAAATACATTTTAATAAACTTTAACACATTGATCACATAGAAAGTATTTTAAAGTTAAACAAGTTCACAGTGAAAAAACTGAAAGTGCCTAAGCTGATATTTTAAATTAGACAGGATATTATTATGACTGTCAGGACAGGTAATTCAATAGGCCAACTGATTTGTCTGATCAATTATCACATGGTAGTACAGCTGAGATTTCCGATTCACCTATAAAGCGTACTGTCTAGACACGAGCTCAACTTCCCTTTTTTGTTTTTATTGTTGTACTTGGGATATATGGGGACCTGGACGAAGCCCAAGCCGGTGAAATGCTTCCGTATTTACATGCTCTCCTGGACTCCTCTCTGCCGTGCATTAATGGCTGCATTTAGCATAGTTTCTGATTTATTCAGAGCTTTGCAACTGCATTTCTTATCAGGTAAAATATATGACTTCTTATGTAGTAGGAAGTCTTGATGATAGAATAATGAAAAATAAAGCCATCTTTGTTGCCTTGGAAAAAATAAGGAAAGGTAAACACAAGCCAAACTTTTTTGCTGAAC
>NW_005315246.1:0-982 GCF_000412655.1 Myotis brandtii
GTGAGTATCTGTGACCAGCCAACTGGGTGAGTCAGGCCAGATTCCAACCAGCTCTGGGGGTGCCCTCAGGGTTACAGGTACCTCTTCAACAGGAGCTGCAGAGGAGGGGTTGGGTGGTGGTGGGTGTCCTGGCAGAAGTGATCTTGGATCTGGGCTCTGGATCAGGTGGATCTTAACAAGTGAACATGGACACTCCAGGAGGGGGGCATGGCTGTAGTCAAGTCCTGGAGGCCTACATACAGGCTGTTATGTGCGAGTCATCGTGGCCTCAGATCAGGCAGGCCCGTGGTTTCCAAACACCCGGGCTGTGTGTTAATAGGCCCCTGCTCCTCACCTCTAGACAGGGTGATTGTACAGACCTGGATTATGGAGGCCTCAGATGCTAGAAGAAATCTGGCCTTCATTTGGGTGGCAATTGGGAGCCACTCAACATCATTGGGCAGCCACACCAATGAGCTAATACTGGTAGCCCTCTGAGAACAGTGTCTGGCACATAGTAAGCACTAAACATGTTAAAACGCAGATTATTGTTGCTGTTGGTAGTAATTATACTGAACCAGGGGCCTGGGCCAGTGGACTTTGAAGAACACATGGGTAACTGAGCTCTACCCAGAGGTGACAACCACTGGATCATGGCGTTAGCTCCCTGAGTCCAGACACTGTCTGTAGTCTCTGAAGCCAGCCCAGGACTTAGTAGATCGATACGTGCTTGTGAGGTCAGGCTGTGGGAGCGATGCTAGATGGGCCAAGAGAGGAAGCAGGGAGCCCGGAGAGGAGGCCACGGGGTGAAGGAGAGAATTGTTGGGCCCATTCATGCGCCTGTGGGAGGCAAGGGGGTATCATGGCTGACTCCCAGGTGTCTGGCCTGGGGAGTGCCACTCAGGGAATGGGGACCAAGTGGGGGAGCCCAGGTGGCTGGAACACTGAGGGGTGAGAGGGTCTGTGGGACTGAGTCACCAGGAGGAGTGATGGAGGTGAGGCC
>NW_005315247.1:0-982 GCF_000412655.1 Myotis brandtii
TGACCTTCTGTTTCATAGGTTGATACTCGACCTCTGAGCCACACCAGCAAAGCAATTTCCAGACATTTTTAACACTGTTAGCAAACAGACTCTTCTACATTGTAATCATCTAGTATTCCTGTTAAACTAAATTCCTGAGTATATCTGTATAAGAAAGATTCTTTGATAAATTTGGGTTCAGCAATTTTCATTGTAAATAGTCATCCTACGTGATCCTTACCACACTGAAATCTGAAAACCACTGACATCCTGTATATGTCCCCATAGCAGGCCCCTTCCCACTCCTCCACCCATCACTGCAACCTGTTCTTATGCCCCTTAGTGCCCCTCCCTGAATGTGCTGTGCTCTTTGACGTCTCTGACTTTGAACCTGTTATGTGTTACTTGTGTCTAGAATACCTTCCCTGTTTCTAATCAGTCAACCCAATTGAACTGAAGCTTATCTACTCCAAGAAGCATCTACTTTCTTCCCATCCAGAAGGGTTAGCAGCCCTTTCTCAGTGCCCTCAATATCAACCCAATGTCAACTGCTAGTATCTATTACACTATAATTGGTTGTGTTCGAGCTTAACTTAACAAGACCTCGAGGAGAATATGGTTCAAAGGGAGGATTTGGAGTTCAACTGCTTGAGCTGGAATTTTGGCTTGGGCACAAAACAGGTATGTAATCTTAGGAAGTTATTTTTCCTATCTAATCTTGTTTCCTCATCTGCAAAATGAGGTAGGAGAGGTTATGTAAAGATTAAAGTTAGAGCTTGCTACATAGTCAACATTCAGTCAATAGCAGCTGTTTTTCATACCTAGGTCATGACTTTGCAGTATACATGTGGTAAGGTCGACAATTGTTGAAAATGAATCAGTGAGATTTTCATGATATGAGCAGTATTTTGGAAAACGTTTAGGAATTAATTGTGTACCATATTAATGTGAAATATACTTTATCATCATATCTGAGAATCTATAATAATAAAAGGGTAATATA
>NW_005315248.1:0-982 GCF_000412655.1 Myotis brandtii
GAATTTCGTGCATCGGGCCTCTAGTAACAAAATAAAAATAAATATGTGTGTGATGTAAGAATAATCTATTCAGTAGAGGAAGGCAGTGGAAGCCTTGAAATTTAGGAGTTACTAGCCAGAGAGTCATTGTTTTCTCTCTCTTGGTTGATGTCAACTGTTTTCCACATTTCCTTCCATTAAAGCCATTTCTTCAAATTTTCCAAACCATAGAGCAACTGGGACAAGCTCTGAGCATCCCTAAATGAGCATCAATGGTGCACTTTCTACACTCTCTGAATCTGCAGGAAGATGCAGGCATCTGCCCCTATCAAGCAGTCATGAGGCTCAGTTACGGGACACTGTACCTTGCAGACACTGATCAAGGAGACTGGGGAGTTAGGTGAAATAGCAAAGTGCTATAGATCCCTCTATCCAAGTTCTAGAGAGTGAAGTGATGCTTAATGGATTGGGTCCCTCTAGTGGGCAGGTTCTATACAGTGCATTCATATCCTGCAGTGATAATAATTGGTCAATCCAAGCAGTTGTCCTTTATGCTGAAAGTCATGGATTATAATTACTCAATAAATCCAACAAATATTCCTGATCACCAACTGGGCTAACTCTGAGGATATACTAGAGAACGTGGTGGGCTATTTCCCTGCCACCACGGAGCTCTCACTCTGGGACAAGGTTCACATTGATGAAATAGTTACACATATAAATTAAATTATAACACAGAGGAATACTGCATTATGAGATTATAAAACAGAAAATATTAACCTTGTCTGGAAGGTTGGGGTGAGTGACCCTGAGGGGTGCTGTGTTGGCCAGGATATGGGGGAGACGATGATTGGGGAAGGGAGAGAAAAGTGGATCAGGTTGAAGTTCCCGTCATGGCCAGACGGTGTGTGCAGCAAATGTGTGAGGCATAAAGCAGGTGCAGGTGGTGTGCTTGAAGCAAAAAAGAGGAGGCAGAATGTGGTGTGAGATGAGGCTGGAGAGA
>NW_005315249.1:0-982 GCF_000412655.1 Myotis brandtii
CTCCTGATTTTAAATGAGAGGCTTAGAAAGAGAAAATAGAATAATAGAGTTCTTAAAGAAGAGACCTAGAAAACCATAAAATCTTACCTGCTCTTTGTGATCCAAAGAGATTGAAAATGTCCCAGGAACACAAAGGTAATCACCGCCAGAGCCAGGGTTATCCACTGACCCCCTTCTTTCTATTATCTACTATTTTTAACAAAGTTTTTATTAAACATCATTATTCACTTACTGGATGAGCTCTAACTAGAATTCCCAAATAGTAATTATTGTGATGATATGTACTGTAGTTCATAATTTTTTGCTTTAATCCACAGATTTAATCTAGGCAACTTTTGTGTACCATATGTGCAATTCCATTTCTTGAGACTTAGAAATAGAAAACAAATAAAAACACATATAATAATGCCATTAGGTCAAGGTCTATGGTTATTTTTTAAGGACAAATTTGCAGAAACTTTGATCATTAATAAAATTAGTCACCAGTAACTTTTGGGATAGATAAAGGTAAAGGCTATGTACTCTGGCAGTAATCCTGGGAATGGAGAGATGAGAAAAAATAAGACCAGTGATTAAAGAGCTAGAAGTAGATGTGGTAATCTTTCCACAGTGTGAGTCTTGTAACTAGGGGCAATCAAGGGAAACTTATTTGTATGCTAAAGGATAACCTGAAGCAAATGTAGACCAAAATTGTTACGGAGATTTTGGAAGTTATACTTGTAAGATTACTTTCTACCTGCCTTTGTTTCTTTTCTGTTTCTGTGACAGCATGAAAATAACACAAAGAAGCATTAAATGGCCAGGAAAATAAAAGTAAATCAAGTGACATAATTTGGACTGGATACACATGCACCGATGCGTGCACATGTGAACACACACATACATACACACACACACAAGGTTTGTCTATTCAAATTTCATATATTAAATACTAGTGGCCCAGTACACAAAATTTGTGCACAGAGGGGGGGTTCCCTCAGCC
>NW_005315250.1:0-982 GCF_000412655.1 Myotis brandtii
AAGAAAGTTTATGAATTTTGTGAGGACTGAATGAGTTAACATCCAGAAAGTGCTTAGAGCAGTGCCCGGCACACTGTAAGTGCTTAGTAAGTGTTAACTGTATCATTATTACCTTGGGGGTGGGAGCTTCTATGGCTGAGGTGTGTCTATCAACCCAGCTGTTCCCCAATCTGACTATGCCCAAAGCCCCGACTTGGTGTTTCTGTGCCCCCAGCCCCTGCGGGTGCCGTGCCCATCAGAATTGAGTCATCATCTTCACACGTGGCCGAAGGGCAGACCCTGGATCTGAACTGTGTGGTCCCTGGACAGGCCCACGCCCAGGTCACGTGGCACAAGCGTGGGGGCAGCCTCCCAGCTCACCACCAGGTACGGGAGTTTGGGGGCAGGAAATGGTGGGAGGGCTGCTGGGTGTGGAGGCCCTGGATCGGGGTCTGCTCCCTAAGCTCTGCCCAGCAAGGAGGCCTGGGAGACCCTGTGGGATGCAGTTGCCTCCCTGGCGCCATCCTTCAAGGGTTCCGATTGCCACGTCTGCTCCTCTGTCTCCGTCCTGTCCCTGCTCAGGCTCACGGCTCACGGCTGCGGCTGTACCAGTTGTCCCCCGCTGACTCCGGCGAGTACATGTGCCGCGTGGTGAGCAGCTCTGGCTCCCTGGAGGCCTCGATCATGGTCACCGTTGAGGCCTCTGGCTCCAGTGCTGTTCCTGTCTCTGGTAAGAGTCCCTACAGGGGTGCCAGGAGGCTAGAAAAGGGGGCGGGGGGACCAGCAGGCAGAGGTCAAGTGGGGTGCAGCTCTAGGGCCCTGGAGCAGAGACTTTGGAGCCTGGCATATGTGGGCCTGGGTCCCAGCTCCTCTGTCCACACCCTGAGATGTTACACTGTCCTCTCCTCTCTGCGTTTCACTTTCCTCATCTGTAAAGTGGAGACAGTCGAGCTCTTGCAACAATTACCTGAGTTCCCTAAAGACTGGCAGTGCACCTGTAGGG
>NW_005315251.1:0-982 GCF_000412655.1 Myotis brandtii
ATTCCTTGAGCAACTCAGATGTTTTATGCCACATTTTTCTCATTTCTAAGCCATGGCCAGGAGTTTTGAACTAGGACCATCTATCTACCTGGTTTCCAAGTACTACCTGGTTTCTTCTTCCTGAGTCTCAAGTGTTTAATACACATCACGTGTGTTCATTCTCATACTGGAATTCATAGTAGAATTGTCTTCACTTTATATCATGTCAAAATTTAAACATTAAAAGAAAAAGGAAAGTTCACTGAAGAACAAACGATGGTAGTAATGCCAAGAGGTCAGGAGGAGAAGGGGATGAGGTGAGACTGGAGGCCAGCCTGTATAATCTAAGGGTACAATCATGTCGCACATGCACTAACTGACCCTCTAGCCAGGACAACTGTGTGTCTTTGTAGAGGCCTTCAGTTTCTGGGGCGCTCACTGAGCCAGACTCCCGAAGGCAAGCGAACAAAGAGCTGTTCTGTCTCATATTTTTGTTGGACACCCAAGTGCCTTTGAAAAAGGACGAGTATCTACTAGTAGATTAACATGAAGAAAAAGTCAGGATTAGGAAGAGGAAAAAAATAAGAGAGGCTGTGTAACTGTAGTTCTGCAGTCGATCAAAAGCTCAGGCTAACACACTCCTGGCCACCAAGCAACTCCTGCTCCCCTTACCACCGTTAACGGTCACGGAGCAGAAGGGGAGACACATGCGCACCAGCAGCAGGAGGGCCACCGAGGCTGCAGAGGCAGCAGGAGGCCCCACTGGGCCCCAGAGTGCTGACCCACCCTTCCAACCCTGCCCCTTCCAGCATCGCTCAACCCAGTCAAGCCTGTTCAACAATTTCTTTCTGAAATAGTCTCTTTGATGCAGCTTCATTCTGTGTTCAGTGACATGAAAGAGATACTGATGCTGATTATCAAAGGCATGTGCTCCAACACCAAGCGGCTAATGCCTGGGGGTGTAACTTGATCTCTTCCTCAGTCTTCAACATCCTCCCTGGGC
>NW_005315252.1:0-982 GCF_000412655.1 Myotis brandtii
TGCTATGAACACACGTGTGCACATATCTGCTCCAGTTTGTTTTCCCTTCTTTTTGGATCTGTGCCCAGAAGTGAAATCACTAGATCCTTGTTTTTCCCTTCTTAATTAATAAGTTCCTTGGGAGTGATACTCTGAGACTATATAAATATCCTGTTACTCCTCACACGTTCACTCACTAGTTTTAGCATCCCTCGATCCTATCTGAA
Source organism: Myotis brandtii (assembly GCF_000412655.1). Classification (NCBI taxonomy): domain Eukaryota; kingdom Metazoa; phylum Chordata; class Mammalia; order Chiroptera; family Vespertilionidae; genus Myotis; species Myotis brandtii. The sequence goes on from NW_005315252.1 coordinate 207, forward strand.
TCAAGTATTACTCCAATGTTGCCAAATGGAAATTTCCTTTGCATCATTCCCTCTACATTGATTGGTTGGCATTCCACCGTGGGAAATAACTTTCCCATATCTCCCACTTATTTATGGGTATGGACTCATTTTATTCATGGGGTTATAGTTCTTTACTCCATGGACACCATTGCTCTGAGCAATACTTTCCCATATAACTCTCAAGAGCGCCAGTTTGGGGAAATGCGGGGACTTTCTGTATTTCCTTGTCACCACCAAGAAATCCCAGCGTGCAGCCTTACTTCTGTAAATGGAGATCACTTTCCTGCTCATGTATTCGTGTAGTTAAACTAGAACCCCTTTTTTGGATACTTCTCCCGCACAGACCACCTGAGCAGCCCCGCCCCGCCCCGCGGAAACTACATTTCCCAGAAGCCTCCGCGCGCTGCGTCATCAGCGAGCGCGGCTTTCGTTCGCGAAGCCGGCAATGGAGCGGCTGTGGTGACGGCGGCGGCGGTATGGCGGACCCGCTGAGCGTCGGCGTGAACCTGGAGGCCTTCTCCCAGGCCATCAGTGCCATCCAGGCGCTGCGCTCCAGCGTGAGCAGGGTGTTCGACTGCCTGAAGGATGGCATGCGCAACAAGGAGACGCTGGAGGGCCGGGAGAAGGCCTTCATCGCGCACTTCCGGGACAACCTGCACTCTGTCCACCGGGACCTCCAGGAGCTGGAACGTCTGAGCAACCTGGTCGGCAAGCCGTGGGAGAACCACCCGCTCCATAACAGCGGCCTGCTGAGC
>NW_005315253.1:0-982 GCF_000412655.1 Myotis brandtii
GTTTTCATGTGGTTTAGCATTTCCAACTCAGCATTTCCAACCAGGAATTGTCTGTGTCTCTCATGAATTTGAGTGACTTCATAGGGCGCTTCCACTACCAGCTTTACTGGTGAACATTTCAAGTAAGAACATAGGTTCTTGGATTTGGGGTAGCCTTAATATTCATCTAGTCCAATGCCATTATTAGGTGCTCAGACCAGTATCAGTTCACATTCCTCCAGTGGTGGAAAACTCATCACTTTCTTAGAAAGATCATTCCATTTTGGACAACTCTTACTACTACAGAATGTTAAGCCAAAACATGTTTTCTTATACCTGTCACCTGGTAGATCTAGTGATCCCCTCTTGGGACCATAAGGAACATATGCTGTCCCTCTTTTATATGCAGCTTTAAGGTCATGTACTTGAAGACCTCTGTGAATCCTCTCCACATCTTTTGCCTTTGCCTGTGTCTTCCTTTCCTTAAATTAAGCATCCCCAGTTCCTATGGAGCAGGCCTCACTATTAATGCTGCTTCATTTGTATATCGGCCTATTTTTTCCTTCTCTGCTTTACCCTTTAAGTCAGGAATCTAAACATATCAAAAATTAATTTGGCTTTTAAACATTCTTTGGTGTAGACTCCTTCAAAAGCATCCCATTGTTTCATTCATTCATTCAGCACTTCCTGTCAGTCATTGCCTTCACGATAGAAATGCAACATCGAAACAAACGCAGCCATGACCTTGACTAGCTCATGGCTCAGGAAGGAGCAAGAGACATAAGTGAAGCATGGTAAGCATTAGAACAGAGGTGTACTCAGAGCAGTGGTGACACAACAGGGAATGACTGGGAATCAGGACACAGTTTCACAGAGGAAATGCTAAAACATGGTCTTGAAGAAAGAGTAGGAATTCACCAAGAAGAAGAGGGGAAGGGTACCCCACACAGAAGAAACAACATATGCTAAAATGCATGGAAGTTCAATAGGATACCCTCCCTTG
>NW_005315254.1:0-982 GCF_000412655.1 Myotis brandtii
TTTCTTTACATACTGTATTGAAGATTAGTGAAGATACACTTAATGTGCCCAGAATAGTGTTGACATGTAATAATCACGGATGTAAGTCATTTTCCACGTTTGCCTCTCATCCTTCATAATATACTGAGGCATTTAGTCAAATGAATGATCCCATGTTGGGTAGCTGATTGTGTTAGGTGTGTTTAATGAAGTTATTAGGAATGCAGTTGTCCAAAATGCAACAGTACAATGTTATTTACTATCATTGTACTCTGTATAAAGTATAACTATGTTCTAAAATTCACATTATTTTGTCTTAAATGTGTTAACAGGTTAATGGCATATTTATTCAGGGATAAGGAGTTTATAGTGTTCAGCCTTTGCTTTTGACATTTTTATTGGGCAGACAAGATGAATAAATATCATTTCAACTGTACCATTGCATCTAAAATATTTATAGTGATACAGTGGTAACTTCACTTTATTGCTGTTTTCAATGATCCATACTATGGAACTGTTTTATAGAAGAGATGCTTTGAAATGTTTAGAAGTCAGTAGCTAAATCCTTACCTTTGAATGGGAAGCAACATGCTTCTACTTTGACACTGGACAGTATAATGAATTCAGTTGTGTGAACTGTTTTAAGTTTATTTGATGATCAGGAAAACCTGGAAATGCTAGTATTGAGTGTAAGCCTCAGAAATAAGTAAAAATGTGGACTATGTACATAGCTGTGATAGTCTTAGGATAAAATAATTAGAGAAATTTATAAGGATTTAAATGGCAAATCTGTTGTGATGAGGTTGTGTACATTGTTGGTTCTATTACATAATTTTTTTTTCCGGATTCAGCATTAAGTTATGCATGAGTAGCCATGTGAAAGTTACCTACTCTATCTTCTGAGCAAAGTATAGGTCCTTTCCTCTGGATTCCTGTCCTAACCTAAAAAGGATGTGGTTTTGTAGTTGCTCAAATGAAAAGATCAGAAGTTCTATTGGAAGAT
>NW_005315255.1:0-982 GCF_000412655.1 Myotis brandtii
ATGTCAAAGTGATTGCCACATCTCCAAAGAAAATATGAGTTCTTCTGAAATACATATGCAATCATTTTTATAATAATTGTTTGAGAGAAATAATATAGGTATTTCCTTCTCATTCATTAGACATTTCAGTTATTACACTGTGGAAAAGAGAAAATGATTGGAATAATTTCTGCTTTCATAATGTTTATTATCTATTATAAAGACAGTTGAATTTATCAATACAATATCAAAAATAATGTGGTGGATATTGTAAGGGTTTATTAAAATATGTCTATGGGACCACAATTCTGGCAAATGAATTTCCACAGAAATATTTGTGCAATTTTGATTAATGAGATAATTGACAGGTAGCTACTTTAACCTCCTCTCTAAGTTCCCAAGACTGTAAATAACTTATGGGTTTAAGGCTTTTAAAGGAATACAGTAGATGTTGGGATCTCAAAAGCTACATGAAAACTACTAATATTCTCATCCTGAATAGCTGATGTTTAAATTGTGTAAGTTTTAACTGATTTTCAGGATCATGGGTCATTTTTTGGTATTTTCTGTTCTGGGAACTAGAATACTGTGTTATCTCAGAGCTGATTTGAGGTGGAATGGTCAAGTAATTGGGTTCTTTCAGGAAACTCATCTGAGTTAACTGGGATTTTTATTTTTTATAAACTGAGGCAGATGACTTCATTATTGGGCTTATTCTATTTCATCTGTCTCATTCTTCTACTTTTTCCAACAGTAGGGTTTTTGTTTTTAAAGAAAGCTTTTGTCATAGTCATTGTGGTTCCTCTTCCCCTCCTCCCACCTCCACACAATTTTCTTTAGGACAGAAAAATCATTGGAATTCCAGGTTGTTTTATATCTTGAAAGTCTTATCTGCTGTCAAGAAAGAAATGAATTGGTCACTGCAAATGAATTTGTAATAAACAATGTCTTGGGAATCTTATTTCATATTCTGATACTGTGACAGGGAAAACTCTCATGCTTG
>NW_005315256.1:0-982 GCF_000412655.1 Myotis brandtii
GCATTGCTTGATTTGTACTTAGTATGTTAACATGCTAGTTGGTGTCTTATACAACAGCTTGGAAAGAGTGATTATTTTACAAATATCCCATCTCTGTGGTGTGTGATGGCATGTGCACCAAAGCCTAGTCTTTCAGAGAGAGGTAGCAGGACCAAAACCTCTACTGATTCTATTGAAAGAGGAATCAAGTTCCTTAGACATGCAGGTCCCAATCTCTAGGCTCTAGATTAGAAATTCTGGCTGAATATATGTAGAGTATGAGAATCAGAAAGCAAGGCAATTCCTAGTTTTAGTCCTGAATCCTATGTCTTTTGGGATATTCCCTCCACCATGGGCGGTGTTTTTTCTGGGGAGACACCGGACTCCATAAATGGCTGTCATTCCGGAGCTCATCCGCTGATAGCCCTTTTCTCCCACAATCCCAAACACATGACGATGTTGTCTGCCATGAAAAAAGGCCCTGGGCAAGCGAGTGACAACCCTCGAGAGTTGATGAGAATGAGTGTGCAGGTTGAAAGTGTATTATTGCAGATGTACCTAGAATGACAATTTACCGGGTTGGGTTAAAAAAAATAATGCTTTAGAACTTCCAAATCTTAATGGGATACTTCCAGTTTATATATATATATATTTTTTTTAACAAAAAGTGAATTGTAACCTACATTTTAGCAGAACATAAGGACAAATGTTCCTGCTCACAGTCAGAGAGTCTTTAAGCCAGGACTCTGACAGTGATGCAAAAGCCCTTTTTAAGAAATGAGGTTTGTTTTCCTGTGTTTTTTAAGGTTCATGAATCCTAACTAGTTTGGTATTCATCATCCAGGAATTTATGCAAAACCCTCATGAATGAAGGCAAGGAGTGGGAGATGGCTTAGTGCTTTCTGTGTCGTCAGTTGCTTGTTTGCGCCAGCTGCTATTCAGCGGGGCCTCTCTCACCGGTGTCCTTCCCTTTAGTACAGTGGTTCTCAACCTTGGCTGCACA
>NW_005315257.1:0-982 GCF_000412655.1 Myotis brandtii
ATCAAGACCTCTGGTCATCCTAGATAGCCTCTCTTCTTTTAGCTGTCCTAGCCACATTCTGAATAAAAGATTTACATGAGGCTGGTGAAAGATGTCTGAAGCAAGGTGCAGTCAAGCTTACAGCTGACATAATGGGGGCACAACCCTCTGGACTCTCAGCTGGACACAGACTGATGTAGGAATGCAGCCTCAGATGCCATTAATAAGAGTAAATTTGAAGACTATTCTATATTCCTATACCCTTCTCCTGTAAAAGTGAAGAATCTCTAAAATATTGTAGCCTATCCATAAATCTTGAAAGCCACCCATCTCACCATGGAGAACTCATTTCTGGCACCTATTATGTTAGTTGATTAGCCATTACTTTAACCAAAGAAATCCCACTTTAAGACTAATTATTCTATGTTGAAACTGCCTCAAAAGTTGATCACTAGAACAGTTGTAACAGCCTCTGGGTTTCTGGTTACCTGTTTGCTGGATAAACAGCAAGGATAAAACTAACACTACACATTTGTATGACACTGTATATGATCAAATACGTTAGAGTAAATGACACTTACCAAAATACTTCGTGCCTCAAGAAAACTGAAGGAGACCCATAGACTGAGAAACTTGGGAAAGTGCTTTCTAAGGACAGGAGATCTGAAAGGACTATTTGCTACCAACTTTTTTTTTAGAACATCAAGGTGGTCCCTGTAACAATATCAAACTACAACATAAAGAAAGTGAAAATACTTTCCCTGGAAATTACAAGATTAAAGTAAATCCAGGCCATTCTAGCAAAAAGTTGACATACTAGAAAAAAAGTGTTGGAAAATAGGGCTTGAATTCTAGGCCTTTCCATACCTCTTGGCAAGATCTTGAAATTGGCATGGGGGCAGAACTGAGCCAAGTCACCTCACTCTTTTTGAATTTTTGTCGCTTTTGTTGTAAAGAGTAGTTGATCTTTAAGACTCTTCTAGCTCTTAAAAGTGTATAACAC
>NW_005315258.1:0-982 GCF_000412655.1 Myotis brandtii
CCTTGATGGTGAGTGGCTGGTGGGGCCCAGAGGACCCAGAACACACAGGAGTGGCCTATGGAGTTGGGGGTCGAGGGCTGTCCAGGGTTTGGGAGCGTAAAAGGGAAATCTGTTCGAGCTCCGGTCTTTCTCAGCTCGGGGGCTGCAGAGCGACCAGGAGGCGGGAACTCCTGGAACGGCCACGCCTCCCTCTGGGACGCGGTGAGACCCTGTGTCGGGGCCTTCGGAAGCCCTTACAGCTGGTGGGGTTGGCGGGTGGGTAGATGGGTAGGGAGGTCAGTCTTGCCCAGCTCACCTGGGGCTGCCTCACTGTGGTGGGTACCGGGCCTTCGGGTCACGGTGAGGGGAGTCCTGATGGCTCCTCCTCCTCTGGGGCCCACAGTGCCTGCGTCTGTCTGTCTGTCTGTCTGTCACTCACGCTGTTTCTCTCTCTCCCTCTCCTCCTCCACTTACCATATTGCCGCATGCATGGCTGTGTCTGTGCCCGGCGTGCCAGGGATCGCACGTAATGCTTCTCCCGTGGTCCCATAGGGCCGGCTGCCGTGGCAGGTGGCGGTGGCCGGGCCACTGTGCATAGCAACAGGGTCACTAGCCGGCCCCCTCCCCCCCAGCGTTCCTCAGACGCGGCCGGCTGACAGCGTAGCCAAGCGGGCACCCCAGTCAATGGTGCTTTTCCAATGAAAACATCGCTCCGGGCTCAGATGACCGAATTAAGTCAACGCAACCGTGTTTATTTATCTTTTTTATTTTGGGGGCCGGGCCCGGGACATGACTCATGGAACCCAGGATTGCTGGAGGTGTCACCCTGCGTGACGAGACCGTAGTGACTATGGCACAGGCTAGAACACGCAAGCGAAGTCCCTTCCAGACGGGCCTGCCTTCCTGGGGGGTGGCCCTATGCTCCCGGGAGGAGGAACGCTCGCGTTTTGGGCGTAGAAAAGCTTTTCCATCGTTCCCCGGACACCGCGGGCCTCTGAGGCGG
>NW_005315259.1:0-982 GCF_000412655.1 Myotis brandtii
TTGGACCTTAAAACAATTATGCTCCCTATGTTCAAGAATAAAGAGAAGATTAAAAACTTGACAAAGAACTATGAACTCTAAGGTAGAATTTCTAGAACTAAATACTATAATGATTAAAAGTTACAATCCAAAAGTTAGGTTAAACAGCATATTAGCAAAGATGAAAGAGTAATTTCAGAAGAAAATTTCTAGAAAGAACAGAGAGATACAGAAAAGAAAAAAAATACGAAAGAGAGGGTAAGAGATACAGAGGATAAAATGAGGTCTAGTATGAATTTAATTGAAGTCACAAAAAGAAGAGAAAGGAAATAGGATAGAGGCAATAACTGAAAAGGCAGAGACTGAAAATTTTCCAAAACTGATAAATGACATCAAATCAAGGATTTGAGAATTCACATTAAGGATACATAAAAAGATATTCACAACTGGACATACCATTATTAAACTGATGAAAACTAAACATACAAAAAAGACCTGATGCCAGCCAGAGGAAATATCAGGTTACTTCCAAAAGGCCTCCTGACCTCAAAGGCTAGATAATATTCATAAATCAATTGAAATTAAAAGGCAAACAGTTCAATAGAATCAAGGACAGGAAATTTGAACAGGCACTTCACAAAAGAGGATATCCAAGTGACCATAAACTTCTAAAAACATACTCAACTTAATTAATAATCATGAAAATAGAAGTTAAAATCACAATGAGAACACACCACAGATTGGCCACAGTGGCTTTCAGGTGGATAATATGAGTTGTGGACAAAGATATAGAGCAAAGGAAACTCAGACCCTTATGGTACAAAACTTTCAAAAATTAATTGTTAGCATCTACTAAAGTTGAACAATCATATGTCCTATAACTCATTAGTCTCAGGCATAAGCACTGACAACCGTGTATAAGAAAGCTCATGGCAGCTCTATTGTTATGGCCAAAACCTGGAAACCGAATAAAGGCCCATCAAAAGCAGGATGGATAAAAAAA
>NW_005315260.1:0-982 GCF_000412655.1 Myotis brandtii
TAATCTGCCCTTGCCGGGGATATCGTTATCTGGCTATGACTGTTCTCTTTAAGTTGGTAGGCAGAACGTGGAGGTAGTTGTTGGCTGAAACCTGGTATTTTACATATGCCCTCACTATATCACACCACCATACCTAGTTTAAGGCATTTATTTTATAGATCAGAAGACAAAGATTTAGACTGTAATTAAAAATGGTCATGTACATAGACAAAAAATATTTGAAAAAAAGTGAGTATATTGTATTCGTACAGTTTTGTGTTTACCTGTTACTTTATATTTAGGACAAACCTTTGCTTTGTTTCAAAGCATAAAGGACACTAAGTAAAACACCTTTTACCAGACATGCTTCCTTAAAAACAACCTTTAAGGGTATGTTTTCACTTCCCCACGAGGTGGCGGTATAACCCTACAGGACTTGTGCCTCCTGATTCTAACTGCCCACAATCTGTTGTAGCACCTGCGATTAGAAACCAGAAATAACTGAGTGAGTGAATGAATAAATGAAACAAAACTCTTGTATTTCCCCTACAGCACCTTACTCCTTCAGCTACCCACAGATGTCTAGGAATCATCATTAATAGAGGTGTAAAAGGGTCAAGGAATCTATTGTCTTTTAAAAAACTGGGGGAGCGCCTCTCCCAGGCCTATCCCAGGGGAACTCATCTGGTGCGAGAAGTGAGTGTTACTGAGAAAGAACCAGTAGCAGCTCAGTGCTGGGCATTCTGTGAAGCTAAAGGTAGCGGCGTAGAGGATGGTAATTCAGTTATGGGCTAGTGCTAAGCATCTCGGAATCCTGACTTGTAAAGGCCATAGAATCTATAACTCCTTCTCCCCCAAGGAAGCATTTTACAATGAAACGACTGCTGCAAAGCAGACGAGATTAGGATTCTGAAGAGAAGGACCCAGTTGCCATTCCCTGGCTCCAAGATCCAGAGTAACCATTTGATATCTCTAACCCTCATCTCTAAGAGAACATGTCCTG
>NW_005315261.1:0-982 GCF_000412655.1 Myotis brandtii
ACCACCTTTCCTCATACTGGGAACACAATCCCAAGTTCTTACCTTGGCCTATGAGAGCCTGTGGGACCCTGCTCCCAGGTTTCTCTCCAATCACATCTCTTACCACTCTCTCCCTCACTCCAGCCACACTGGACTTGTTCTTTTTTTCCAACACGTCCAGTTTGCTCAGGTCTCAGCACTTCTCTTTCTCTTCACTCAGTGTGGAAAACCGTTCCCCCAGATATTTGCATGTCTCATTTCCTCACTTCATCCAGGTTCCATTCAAATGTCACCTCATCAGAGAAGTCTTTACAACCTGCTATATGAGAGGGATTTCCTCTTCCAAACATTTTCTCTGTCCTTACCCTTCTTTTTATTTCTTTACAACAGGCAACCTTCCTCTCTGGTTAAAGACTTTTGTCTATTGTGTTTAATGCTGCACCCCAATGCTTACAACAATGCTTGGTACATAGGAGGTGCTCAATAAATATTTGTGGAATGAATGAATAAATCAGTATTATAATTACAAATGCACATTTTAGGATGCGACTAGATAATTCACTCAAGCAGAAACAGTACCAGTAAGAAAACACCTTGGAAGTAACAATCAAAGGAACAATCTGTTCTTCCTTCTGCCGTGAACAAGTCTGGTTTGTCTCCTGCCTTGCTCAGGAGCTCTCGAGAGCCAGCTGCCTGCAAGCCCTTGTTCCCAGTGTCCCATCTGCTGGATTAGCATGCTGCTTCGTGCGCTGATCTCTGTGCACTCCCCAAACCCTGGCTGTAATTCAGCTCTGTATTCCTGTCTTAGTTCTCCACGCTCTCATGACCTGTTGGGCCCTTTTCTTCCCTCACACACTGTGCCGGTGCTATCCAACACCCACTCATTAAAAGTAAAATAATAGCCCTGGCTGGGTGGCTCTGTTTGTTGGAGCAATGGTCATGTACACCAAAAGCGGTTTGATTCCGGTCAGGGCACATACCCGGGTTGTGGGTTCCATCCCCA
>NW_005315262.1:0-982 GCF_000412655.1 Myotis brandtii
TTTTTTTTCCTGCTAGCGCTTATTCACTACCCAACACCCCATACATTTTACTTATATTTGGTTATTGCTACTGCTATACATGAAGTCAGGGTTCTGTCTGTTTTGTAAATACCTCTGTTCCTAGTGCCTGCTGCATAACAAGTGCTCAATAATATTTGTTGAATGAATAAATGGTGGAAAATCCCCCTCTCCCCCATATAAGTCATTCATTGAGTTTTCCCTTCAGATATAAAGTATCCAACTGAGAAGAGTCCTCTAAATCCTACTTCTGGGCTGAAAGGGACTCTATTGAAAGAAAGGAGTTTGGAGGCAGGGGAGGAAACTGAGGGTGGGGCTAAGAGACAGGAGAATTTTTTAAAAGGCCAGACTAACATCCAAAAATCAGACTATAAAAATGTAATATTTCTTAAATTTCTGCAATGTATCACACCTGTGAGTTTTGCTCTATGTGTCTCTCTTTACAACAATAAATTCTTAAAACAAGCAAACCAAAAAGGCTCGGTGACAACCTGTAAGTAGAAAATGATAGATGCTGTGATTTAAATAAAAGGAAGCATCTTAAGAAATCAATGGAACAAGGAGTTTTAACAGGAAAGAAAGGGGGGAAGGGGAAAAGTGCTTCTGAGACTCCAAGAAGGAACTGAGAAGTAACCACTTGTAAACGTAAGGCCAGCTTAGAGACGGCACAGAGAGAAGGTAGGAATTGAGACTCCCCATGAAATGGTGGCAACAAAACTAATCCCAACCAGGACAGAAAGTGTCCCCAACACCCTCTTCTCCATCATCTCCCAATCCAAGCAGTTGCTTAATCCTGCTGGTGTTTCCACTTCAGTGATATTTTCAAATCAGGTTTTCCTTTCAATCCCTAATGCCATTAGCTTAGTTCAAAGGCTTGCCATTTTCTCGTAGGAATGCAATAATGACCAAGTCACTCTGTCTCCAGGATGACCTCCCTGGAATCTATCTTTCCCTAGTGCCCAGC
>NW_005315263.1:0-982 GCF_000412655.1 Myotis brandtii
TGTCCCTGTAGCACTGGACTAAGAGCTTCCGATGGGAAGGAACCTGTCTTATTTTTCTCTATCCTAGGATGGTGGCTAGGAATTTGGAACACTGTAAATCTTGAATAAATAAGTGAAGAATAACATTGTGACACTTGGTAAATTCAAGCAAGTTGGGGTGTCTGACCAATAGCTGCATTGGGGGTAACTAGCTGTACTTGAGTCAACTAGATATTTTGCTATCCTGGGATCACTAGGTAAAATGAAATGATGGACTGAGCTTGTCATCTCATTTAGTCTTCTCTAATGCATATGCAGAATTGATAGTTTACTGGCTCTGAAATTCAACTATTTGTGAATTATCCTATTCGCTAAGACCGTTTTCTTAAAAACCATGTCCAGCTTTGGGTTGTCCCTTTGCTACCTAGCAAGCAGATGGTGTCATGGTAATATCCTCCGAGCTTAAAGCCAAGTTGTAGCCTCATAGAGACACTGGTTGATTTTCTCCTGCATTTAGAGGAGAAAAGGTACACACCCCAGGTAGTCAGAATCAATGCCTTCAGGCCCCCAGATGAAGCACCAGCAGGGCTCTTTCTCTCTGCAGGCTCTCATTCACTGGTTCACTTCCACCCTGTGACACTTTAGTTCTACTCTGATCCCTCCTCTTCATGCCTGCTCCTATTGATTAAATATCTTTCATCTTGGCAGAAGGAGAAGAAAAACCCACAACGCAGTGGTGGGGAACAATTACGTGCTGGAATGCAAGCCACCTTCATTCCGGTATTTCACAAAGCTCAAAGCTGGAGAGCTGCGCAGAAGACGAAGACAAAGGGCTGCTGGCTGAATTCAAGCTTTTATTGGGAGTTAATGAAAATGGACATTTCTCCTTGTGTGTGTAGGACCTAGGAAATCTAAACTGTGCTGCCTGCTTTAAACCAAGCCTCCCTGGCGGTGAAGATGTGTAGGCTCAGTAAACATACATTTGGGGTTAAATAAAAAAAAA
>NW_005315264.1:0-982 GCF_000412655.1 Myotis brandtii
ACACTCAAGGGGCCGCAGTTTGCTGATCACTGCCTTAGAGCCTCCGAAGGATGCAGCCCTGCTAACACCTTGGCTTGAGTCCAGTAAGACTGTTTCAGACATCTGGCCCACAGAATTGTAAGAGAATCATATGGTTTTTTAATTTTTTGAAAAAATTATTGATTTTAGAGAGGGGGGGGAGGAAGAGAGGCATCAATTTATTTATGAATTCATTGGTTGATTCTTACATGTGTCCTGACAGGGGATCGAACCTGAAACCTGGGTGTATGGGGACGATGCTCCAACCAGCTGAGTTGCACGGCCAGGGTCACTCTGAAGTGAGCAAGGTCATCTGTTACAGCAGCCCTAGGGAAATAATACAGATGGGAAACCTGTAGTCTAGAGGACTTTAAAGAACACATCAAGTTAACAAAGCAGGCAAGGCAAGACTAGAGCGGCCCGTGAGCTAGCGATGAGCATGGATCATAAACCTCAGGAGAAGGGGTGCATTGGAGGGAGGGGAAGGGGGGTACCAGGGGAAGGTGGCTGTTCCATCTTCGTTCCAGCTGGTGGTTTCAAGGGGTTCACACCTGATAATGGTTCACTAAGCTGTACTTTGTTTTGTGTGGTTCTCTGAGGCTGGTTTATTTTGCACTTAACAAGGTGAGAGTAATAACAATTGCAAGGACAGTTCGTGGTGTAGAACAGGGCCTCATTCCTGGCAGCTGTAGAAGATGGAACATTTTCCTCCTGATCTTGCTGAGGTGTGTTTCGCCAGCAGCACAGGAAATGGCACAGGGAGGACAGAAAGACAGGTCTGCAGAGCTCCTAACTTATGCAAAGGAGCGGGCAGAGCAGACTTACCAACAACCGGAATATGGATGTGAAAGTGCAACATCAACCTCAGTGTGGTAAACGCTCGGTGTCCCGGCCCCTGACCTCAGCCTTCTCTCCCACAAAAAGCTGCTTCCTGAGTCCACCTGGCCCCCTGCCGGAGCATCTT
>NW_005315265.1:0-982 GCF_000412655.1 Myotis brandtii
CTTGTTCTCCTCACAGGGAAGGCCTTGGAGAAGGCTGGGGGCAAAGAGTTCCTGGAAACGGTGAAGGAGCTCCGCAAGTCCCAGGGCCCCTTGGAAGTGGCTGAAGGTGAGTGTGGAACTGGGCCATGTTCCCCGCACAGCCTCGCACCTCCCTCTCCAGCATCACATGCTTCCCACACGCTCATTTTGCAAAGTAAAATCTGCCGTGCCTAATCAGAAAGTTATTTTTTAATTTGAACAGTCCCAGGTGGATCATGTCATATCCTTCGCGGGCTATAAAGTATCTGGATAGTTCAAGTCAGGGTGCTTCAGGTCGCCCAAAAATGGTCCGGAGTTACTGGGTAACTTTCAGTCATTCTCCTCCCTTGGCCCCTGGCGACCGTCAGTCTCCTCTGTCTGTGGATTTGCCTGTCCTGGACATGTCATGTAAATGGAGTCAGACAGTATGGGACATTTTGTGTCTGGCTTCTTTCACAAATAATTTCTTCGAGGCTCATCATATTGTAGCACGTATCAGAACGTCATTCCTTTTTCATGGCTGAATAATATTCCATTTTGCTTCCCCATTATCACTTGGGTGGTTTCCACCTTTAGCTATTGTGAATAGAGCTACTATAAACATTTGTGTGCAAGTTTTTGTTTGACACCTGTTTTCAAGACTATTGGGTAATTTCTGATGGATGTGTTCAACTTCAGATCTGTGTCCCCACCCACACCACCCCCCATGGCCATCCAGTCAGTGCCAGGTGCTGCCCTGATGCCAGGGCCCCAAAGGCAATATATCCCCCTCCTGCCCACAAGCACCGAACAGCCTAGGAGGCAAGACAGACTCAATAGTGGGGCACAGAGAGATGGGAGCAGGACTGCAGAGCCCACCCTCTGCTTGGGGGAGAAGTGGAATCTCCATGAGGCTATAAGACCCACTTGAGGGCAGGGACATCATGGCCATAAGGGCGTTGTGTGTGAGAAGGCTCGGGTCATG
>NW_005315266.1:0-982 GCF_000412655.1 Myotis brandtii
ACCTTCTAATTAATTTCCTTTCCATGTGCATGAATCTATGCACCGGGCCTCTAGTAATGAAATAAATGACAAGATGTGTATCTTATCTTTTTTTTCTTCTTCTTCTTTTTAAAGGTTTAGTGAAAATGTCTCAAAAAATCCATGGCGGTTCAGTGGTAGAGATGCAAGGAGATGAAATGACACGAATTATTTGGGAGTTGATTAAAGAAAAACTCATTTTTCCTTATGTGGACCTGGATCTGCACAGGTAAATGAATTACAGTCATGTGCAACTTAATGACAGGGTCACATTCTGAGAAATGTGTGGTTAAGCAGTTCTGTCGTGCGAACATCATAGCGTGTGCTTACTCAAATCTGGATGGCGTAGCCCACTACACACCTAGGCTCTGTGATACAGTCTTTTGCTCTGTAGGAGAAGAAAAATAATTTTCCCTCTACCCTTCCGGGTTCTTGGCTGAGACATCCCAGTAATAAAAGAGAGATTAAAGGAAAAATGAAAGTCTAATAATATGTGTACCTCCTATATACGTGTGAGCGACTCAAGAAAACTGAGGAACTCTCCAGAATGGTTGAAGCCACTACCTTAAACACTGTCTTTGGCTGAAGACAAAAGAAAATGGTGGGGAGGTCAGTTATAGGAGGTTACTATGTTAAGCAGCAAACAAGGGTAAGGTGTGAGGCATATTTCGGTCTTCCTCCTCTGCATTCATAAGAGTCTGGAGCTGAGGTCACCCCCCTCTTCCTGGTATAATGGGAGACACCCTGGACAAATGGAGAGTTCCCTTACGAATGTAAATGTATTTTCAAGGGGTCACTTCTCCTTGGCTTTTAGAATTTCTCCCATGTCTGTTCCTTAAAATCAATCAGCCTAAAATGATCCTTAGGCCAAAGAGACATATTTTGGGGAGACAATTCTGTTCCCCTGTGGCTCCTCAGCCACACACCTCACCTCTCCTGACTACTGAAGGCAGTTGTAACAATG
>NW_005315267.1:0-982 GCF_000412655.1 Myotis brandtii
ATGAGGCTGCTGCTCTTAGGCCTGAGGCAGGCTCTGCATTTTTACTTTCTACGAGTCCCCACGTATTATTCGCTTGTCCTTAGCAAAGGCATTTACTGTATGGGACCTGAGAATCAGAAGTCCTGAGCAGCTATTTCCTGGTTTCCATTTAAGCGGGGGAATAGCTCAGGAGGAGAGCGTCTGGCTATAATTTGAGCAAAGCTGGTTCCTTTCCTAAAGGAAAGGTTCTTTTTGTTCTTTCTCTGATGAGCTGGTGTCACAGAGGGAAATGCATTGGAGGAGCCACAGCAGACACGAGCATGTGCCCAGCTCCCTGGGCACCGGCCACCGCATCCACTGCGGTCCCTGCGCCGAGGGCTGCTTACCGACCACACCTGCCTCCACCTGAAGACACCTTCCTGCTTGGCCTGCCTGTGGCCAGTCCTGAGGGCCGGAGTGGAAATGCCTCCAGAAACGGCCTCCAGCCAATGAGGACCAGAGATCTCATAGACGTTCCTCACCCTCCTCACCCCTCTGGACCAGGGACACTGGAGATGATGCTCAGCGCTCCCTCCAGAGTGAGCCTAGGGGCCCTGCAGTGGCCACTCGCTGGCTGACACACACTCGATTGGCTCCCTTCCCCTTCCCACCTCAATTTTCCATCCCCCTATTGGAGTTTCCCCAAATTACCTCCTGAAGAGACAACTTGCACTCAATTCTTCATTTTGGGATACTTCTGGGGGAACCCAAACAAAGGCAACAAGTCATTTCATCAAATCCAGGGCAGGTTC
Source organism: Myotis brandtii (assembly GCF_000412655.1). Classification (NCBI taxonomy): domain Eukaryota; kingdom Metazoa; phylum Chordata; class Mammalia; order Chiroptera; family Vespertilionidae; genus Myotis; species Myotis brandtii. The sequence goes on from NW_005315267.1 coordinate 771, forward strand.
AAAGAGTGACCTCAAGGAGCTGACGTCACGTGATATACTTCGGCCAATGACTTAGAGTACAAGTGAGATGCATCCTGTGTGAGCTGAAGGTTAAGAGCCTATGATGGCTAATTTCATGCTTCCACCTGGCGAGGCCATGGGACCCAGTTTGGGTCAAACACCAGTCTAGGTGTTGCTGTGAACGTGTGTTTTAGATGTGACTAACATGTAAC
>NW_005315268.1:0-982 GCF_000412655.1 Myotis brandtii
TTTTTTTTCCCATTTTCAAATGCACGTAGTCTTAGATGACTAATAGTGTTTAGCCATGTGCTGGATAGCTGTTAGTTACTTGATCATTATTGCTATTTGTACTCATAGTGGAATCGTTATCTGTGGTCCCAACCTGTGGGGCAGAAGGTACTCCTCCCCTCATTTAAAAGCAGTGTCAGGTGCTCAGCACTCACTGAGTGATGGCAGAGCAGGTGAGAGGACCCCGAATCGCCCCAGGACAGACGTGCTCAGCAGAGCCAGGAACTCCTGGGGGTGCTGCCTGACTCAGCTGCCTGGAGACTCGCATGCCATGGTTGGATGGGCTTGGTGACATCTCTGTCAGCTCCTCTCCCCCGTCTGAGCGAGTTAGATGAGAAGGATGCCCAGTGTGTCTGTCAGCTTTATAAAACGCTGACATCATCCCTTCCATGCCCCTAGAGAGTTTATGCCCTAGAAACGTCAGGGACACTCGGGAACGGAGGGCTGGAGGCGGTGAGAAGAGGCAAGGCTTTCTACTCCACTCTTGTTCTCCTCTCATCCCGGCTACCCTCAGGGCAGGCACCTACCAGAGAGGTTAATACTCAGGAGTTTGAGATTCTCTGATACGGAGACCCAACTAGGTAGGGAACACGCTGGGCGTGGCGGAGGCGTTTGCACAGAACCAGCAGTGGGGACAGCACGCTTTCCCCAGAGGAGCATTGGCTGCATTTCCACCCCAGCTGTGATTTATGTCTAAGTGGCACGCCCCCCCCCCCAGTTTGTTTTCCTGTGGAGAGAGATGGGCGTCGATGAGAGGGGAGATGTGCTTAGCTCATGAGCCCATTAGTCACGATGTTATATGGGCTCTCAGCTCTGTGTGCTCATTTCCAGGAAGCCAGCCCACAAATATTTTGTTTTTCGTTATGAAAGTCATACATACTCATTACAGAGCATTTCTGAAACGTAGGAAAGTTGGAGGAAGCCATAAAGCACTTGCCTGGCA
>NW_005315269.1:0-982 GCF_000412655.1 Myotis brandtii
TGTGGCAGCATCAGTGCAGGAGCCACACACTGCACTAACCTTGGTGGGTCCTTCACTCCGAGGCGAGGCGTCCCGGGTGACTGCCAAAGCTGGAGGCAGAAGCAAGTTTAAACTTACTCATCTTTGATTCAGTCTATGCCTGACGCTCAGGTCAGGGACCCAGACTTTGGATTCCATGAATGAGTAAAATGGAATAATAAACCAGGGAGCCTACAGCAGGTTGTTAACACAAAACAGTTGCAATCTAGCTTTAATATTGTTTCATGGAGACTAAAAGGAGGAAGGACATACGCTCAGAAAGCAAGTCCTTCCTAAAAAAGGACGATGGGCAACCGTCTGCTAACATGTTTAAGGGATATATTGAAATACTGCGTATGCAGAAAAATTACAACACACTGTTTTATTTTACGATATGGACGCAATTTTCCCATCATAAATTTGTCTAGGATCTAAGACATAATTAATGCCAAAAATTCTTAGTCATTGGCAAAACCAAACTTGCCCATGGATACGTTGAAAAATGATTTCATCTCATTTGAATTATCTAGGCACATTGAGAGCAGAGAATAGGGGCAGTGACACCCAGCCTCCAGCCATGTCCCCGCACTGCCCTCAGAGCAGAGAGGAGAGGGGTGGCAAAGACCCAGGGGCCGGGCACAGGCCAGCCACGTCTCTGTCCTCATGCCCGGTGGTATGAGCTTGGGGACCCCAGTTTGGGAACCACTGCTCTAAATCACTGACTCCTGCTCAGGTGTGTGCATCTGCTCCTCCCAGGGCTTTTGTCAGGAGTGGAGGCTTCTACCCGGGTACCTCACCTTGGGTGCATCAGGGTCATTACCTAACCAGTTAGAAGGAAACAACAGGCTTGGCATCAGCCAGCGGAGACGCTCTCAGATGGCCCCGACGCACACTCTAGGTGAGGTACACTGCTCGGGTAGGTGGTGAGGTGCACTGCTCAGGGGAAATGGTGAGGGACACTGCT
>NW_005315270.1:0-982 GCF_000412655.1 Myotis brandtii
TCCATGGGTTATGCATATATGCATGGATGAATAGAAAATCCCATCCTTCCATAAGGGGACCTAGTACATGATGGGAGCTTCCTCTGTTTTTATATGGCAGAGACTTCTGACTGCATGCCAAAGTATGCCAGATTTACTGGCCAAATTTCCCATAACGTGGGAATGTGACAATAAGTGCTCATAGCTCTCTATTAGCTTCTTATCACTGCTGTAACAAATGGCCACAGACTTGGTAGCTAAAATGAACAATTGTATTACCTTACAGTTTAGAAATAAAAAAGCTGAGATGTGACTACAATCAAGGTGTTGGCAGAGCTGCATTGACTCAATTGTTGAAGAGTATGTTAATTTCCACATATATGTGAATTTTTCAGTTTTCCTTTTGTTATTGATGTCTGGTTGCAGTCCATTGTGGTCCGAAAAGAAATTTGGTATTATTTCAATCCTCTTAAATTTGTTAAGACTTGTTTTGTAACCTAACGTGTGGTCAGTCTATCACAGGATGTTCCATATGTACTTGAGAAGAAAGTGGTTACTGAGTAGAATGTTGTGCCTATGTCTGTTAGCTTCATTTGTATTATAGTGTTGTTCAAGTCCACTGTTTCCTTATTAATTTTCTATCCAGATGTACTATCTACTGTTGAAAGTAGAGTAATAGACTCCTACTATTTTGTTATTATTGTCTATTTCTTCCTTCAGATCTGTAAATGCTTGTTTTATATATTTAGGTGCTTGGATGTTGGACTTGTATATATTTATGATTTGTTACATTCCTAATGAATTGGCCCTTTAAATTATCTTCTTTATCTTTTGTAGCAATTTTTGGATTAAAGTTTATTTTGTGTAATATAAGTATAGTCACCCCTGCTCTCTTTTGATTACCATTTCATTAAATATTAACTAGAATTTCTGTTTTGTCCTTTTTAATTGTTTCCCTTTCTTCATTGATATTCTTATTTTGCTCAGGTATCATTTTCCTGAT
>NW_005315271.1:0-982 GCF_000412655.1 Myotis brandtii
GTGTGTGTGTGTGTGTGTGTGTGTGTGTTGGTGAATATGTTTACAGGGAAGTTCCTGGGGCTGCCCCCTGGTGCTTGTGAATGTATACCCAGGGACAAGTTAGGGTACCAATTCTTGGATATAGCTTATGTATATTGAGCTTTAAGTATCTGTTCACATTTGTATATCTGAGTATTTGGACACATTTGTATCAACTTTTATGTTAGCCAAGAAGAACAGCCTGCCAAGGGAAGCAAATGTTTCCTACTTAAGGATTTCTATGATGATATAACTCCCCAAGTGAATGAAAGAGGAGGCAATGCTATACACGGATTATAAATTCACACCATACCCTTTCTGGATTATTTAAGAAGACAGGCAGGGTGTCACGGGCCCTAACTATTTGTGTACACCTTTCTCCACATAAAAGTATTAAAAAGTATCCTTTAAAACTCCATTGGTATACAGTATATTCATTTTTTTTCTTCTGATTTTATGACACACGAAAACATGCTGAGAGTCCTTAACAGGATGGTGGGTCCCTGGTCCTGTGCCTGATTTACCCAGTGGGTGTCCACATGGCGCTGGGACACAGCTGAGGGGGAGGCTGTGGTGAAGGGGCCCAAGGCCTGTCCCAGCAAAGCTCCACGGCTACAGCATTCCATTTCCAAGTATCGTGAGCTTAAGAATTTCTCATATAAAATCTATGGCTGACATTTCTTATTTACCAGCAGGAATAAGATATTGTAGTGCAAGAAGCATGGTTCATGTAGTCATTCGGACTCAGAAGTGAATTCCAACTCTGTGCTTCGTATGCTTTTGCCACTAACGAGGTCCACAATCCAGTGTCTGCAATTTCCACGTCGAAAAAAGAGCTCTAAAAATCACAAAATGTTTTCCCCCCTCAGAATTCTGTTGGTAAAACACTTGGTGTGACCTGATGAGGCTAGTCATACTGTTCATTTATCTCAGTTAATGTGATCAATAAAGTTAGGACTTCTCC
>NW_005315272.1:0-982 GCF_000412655.1 Myotis brandtii
GTCTATTTGCATATTAGGGTTTTATATGTATAGATTTGAATGAGGAAGATAACATTAGGTAGTTTAAATTGTCTGACATATGCTGATTTAGCATTTATTTGCTAAATAGTATCTATCACTTGCTGTAAAAATATGTAGAACATCTCATTAAACACAAATATGGTGTAGATTTCAAAAGACTATGAAACAAAGAAGGGAAAAATAACCCCACCTTTATTTTGCCCACTTTTAAAGACTATTCTCAATCACATGGCTCATTGTGTCCCATGTGCCCACACATGTCTCTCTAAGGAGCCCATCACTGCAGGCATTATTACAAGCATAAACAAAGGTATGAAAATTGAAAGTGAGAAATTCTGCTACAGCTTTTCATACTGAACCACATAAACTGAAAGGCTTTTGCTTCATTTTGTAGTTCAGGCTCCAGCATTATTTTTGCTGGTTTGGTTTAGTTATGACATTGAAAATTCCTATAGGCATTTTTACCCATATGGGCTTATTCCTTTGATTTAAAGCTTAGCATGTTGCATCAGTAAAAATGAGCCATTAGAACAACTTAAGGCTCACTATTTGAGCAGAATGCTGGGTTTTAACTTGGTCAACCTGATACATTTGTTCCTTGACTTCAGTGGTTTTGCAAACCTGGCTGATTATTAGAATTGAGTAAGGCACAGACATCAATGTTTTTTAAAACCCAGACCCCCATCCTGCCATTCTGTGATTCTTCATCCTTGGCTTTGACCTTTCCCCTATCAATAAGTGCTCTCCTCTCTTCACTTCCTCCCCTACCTGACCCAGACCCCACTGCCCATCTTTTCCATCACTTTCCTCCCAAGAATTACCACAAACCTACATTTCCAGTTCAGTCCCACACTCACCATTTTCTATTCCCATGGACAGAATGAGCTGAGATCCATGCTGCCAGTGAGTCACTGTCCCATAAACCGGGCCTTCAATACTGCCTGGAAACTTTTTAAAAGTT
>NW_005315273.1:0-982 GCF_000412655.1 Myotis brandtii
CTCTGAGCATCTCTGTCCCCCTCCGTCTAAATCAGATGCTCCGGTGCAGGTTGGCCTGGCCGGGTTGTGAGCTTCTCCCTCCACTCGGGGAACCTGAGCACTCTGATTGGCAGGGCCACCGAAAGCATTCGGGTGGAGAAGGGACAATTCCCCAGGTGAGGGATTCGGGCGTGTTGTTAACAAAAGGAGGGGGGGAATGTGGGTCAGATCACCACTGAGCTGAGTTTGTCACAGGCGAGGACGCACACGTGGTGACGTGTCCTGCCTGTGATCACAACCACTGGTGAGAAACCCGGGCCTCCTCTCTCCTATCCTCTTCGCTTTACACTGATTAGAGGCAACCCTGTGAGTCCGGGTTGATAAGCCTGATTCCCAGAGCCAATAATCCTTGGGACTCCCTCCCTGCTTTGCGTGCACTCGGATAATCTATGCCTCTCTGTCCAGAGCATCGCCTCATGTCTGCCCGTTGCTAGTTCTGCAAGGTCTTCATTATTTCTAATTGTCCACGTTGCTTTTGTGTTTCTTGCCAGGAACTGATTTGCCAAGTGCGCCCAGAGTCCCAGGCAGCGGAGAATCAACATTCATTTTCTCCTCTCACTTATTAGTGGGTCAATTTTTCTCTCTTGAATCTCCCTTTCCCTTAATGCAATTTCAGCTACAAAAAGACCGCCGTGCGTCTCCTCCGGCTGTGTCCTCGCTCTGCCTCTGCGGAGGGCGGCCCTTCTTCTGCTGTGATCCTGAGCTCTTCCCTCCGGCTCTCACCAGGAAGTGCATTCTGGGTCTCCGCTGTCCTGCACATTCCCAGGACAATGTGTTCCTCACTCGGAGGTCTCACCCTAAGTCATCTTTTATGAGGCAGGGCTGAAGGAATCGGATCCCTGAATTCTTCATCAAAAGGAATAAGAATCTTCTGCATTGCAAAGACCAAAAAAAAAAAAGTTCCTCAGAAAACCTCAGCTTTGCCCCCACAGGGAAAAAAAAA
>NW_005315274.1:0-983 GCF_000412655.1 Myotis brandtii
TGTTCATTTGACCCAGTTCATCATGTTCTCTTCCATGAAACATTTTCTTCATTTGGCTTCCAGGAAGCCATTTTTATTTTTGGTTTTCCTCCCACACATGATCATTCCTTCTCATTCTCCTTGGCTGATTCATCCTCCTCTCCCCAGCCTCTAAATGTTAGCATGTCACCAGGCTCAGTCCTTGGTCTAACTTTCTCCTTTGGCCATAATCATCCCATAGGTGAGCTTAGAGAAGCATATATATGCATTGAACTCCTCATTTTTATCTCCAGTACCGACCTCTCCCCTGCTCACTCTGCATTTCCACTTGAAGGTTGGCTAAACCTGGGTTCCTTAGAAATCAGAGCCTGAGGCAACGCTCAGACATGGGCATACTCTATTTAAGAGGTGCGATTGCAGGGCAGAAAAGGAGGCAAGAGGGAAATCAGTCAGGGAATGAGGGAGAGCAAACACAAGGGGTACGTTATTAACCTAGTCATAGATTCACAAGAAAACACAGCTGGTGGCCAGGCCACCTGGGAACATCTCCAGGGGGCGAGGGTAGGATAGGGGGGACAACAGAGCTTTGGTGCTGCCTCTTGGGAAGGAGAAGGTATATTTCTGGCCTGTGGAAGGAAAATAGAATGCCTCTGTTGCTCCTTTTCATCTCTTGTCTCTCAATGATAAAAGTTTACTCCTGCATCTCTGGGTTGTAGTCTGTGACCTTTTTAGGCTCCTTAGAGATGCCAGTTCCACCAGCTCTGGTTCAGAACGTAACCTGGGCTCAGAAATGTTGGAAGGATCCATAGCCTGTGTGTCTGATCACTTGGGTCCGGTGCCTGGAGCTTTTGCATAATGGAGGTGAGCTAGAGCCTGGCCTTCACCTGAGGGAGACTGAGTCAGCTGGTGGTCTTATCAGGAGACCATTAATTGTGGTGGCCAGGGCTCCTCTTTGAGTAGGCAGTCAAGGGGGTTAGGAGGAGAGGGGGTTGAGGAAATATGGG
>NW_005315275.1:0-983 GCF_000412655.1 Myotis brandtii
ATGGAACTGCCATTTGACCCAGCAATCCCACTTCTGAGCCTTCTGATTCGTGGACTCTCAGGAGAATACAGGCCTATTTTTTCCCTCCCTTCCCACTACTCTTGCTAGTGGGCAAAGATTCTAGATTCCCTGTATGCTTTCTACATCTCAAACACACACCCAACGGCAACTTCGATTTGAGAGCTAGAAACCACTGAGACTTGGACTCTTGTTTAGCTACTGTAAAGGTTCTGTGTTAACTATTCTTGATGAGAATTTGAGCAGTTCTCTAAGTATTTGGATTATTTGGCAATTGTCTTAAACATTGTCCCAAAATACTTTTCTTTAATCTTAGTACATTTCTGTGGCCATCTGTCATGATCAAATCTCTCTCCCCACCCACCCTCTAGAGACACACGCAGAATAACCCAAGTCCATAGAGCTAAGGTTTCTCTGAAAATATTTCTGTAATCTATTCCCTTTCAACCCTACTTCCTCTCCCCTTCCTCTCACTCCAACGTAGACAACCACTCCAGTGTGTTTGATGTGGGTTGTTTTATTTGCATATGTTCCTATAAAACATTAGTGGGGCTTTTTGTGCCTGTAGTTTTTGTTTTCAATTGTGATAAATATAATATATATTCATAGTTTTTAAAATGGCACAGAAGGATGTACATTCCTTGGAGAATCCCAAGTTGCCCTCCCTGGCAACATGCAAGTTTCCCAGCCCCACTCCCAAATAGAACTATTATGTTTGTAAGTATTTTCCCATGTATCAGCTACATAAACATATAAGCTTTATTTTTTTTATTTTTCAATTACAGTTGATATATACTATTATACACTATTATAGTGACATACACTATTTCAGGTGTACAACATAGTGATTAGACTTTTATATAATTTACAAAATGATCACCCTGAAAATTCTAGTACCCATATAACACCATGCATAGTTATTGTAACACTAGAGGCCTGGCGCACGAAATTTGTGCACGGGTACA
>NW_005315276.1:0-983 GCF_000412655.1 Myotis brandtii
TGAGCAGCTGCAGACGCACCTCCTGGTTTGCCGTCCCGGATGGTTTGAGCGGCACTGGATGGTTTGTGCACACAGGAGGGGTGGAGCGAGGTGAAGGAGAGGGGAAACCCAGCGTGGCGCGGGGATCAGCCCCCCTTGGCGGCCGAGCACAGAGCCTAACCACGGCCCCCGGTTCGGAGAGCTTGGCCGAGAGCCCCGCCCACCGCCAGGAACTTTGCCCCGGGGCAGCCTGGCCAAGGGAGGGCCCGTGTCCCCAGGTGCACGAGATGGGGGTTTGCCCATCTGCCAGGGCCTGAGCTCTGTTCCTTCTCCGTGCTCGACTGGCCTGGTTCCGCCCCTTGGCCACTTCCCAAGGTCTTGGCCTCCTCCAGGCCCTGGGAGGGATCGGGGAGAAGTGAACATCTGGGCCACGGCCCTTTGACTCCTGGAGACTGGTCATTCCCCCAGCACCCACCTGCGGACATGGGCCTCTGGTCGCTCCTTGGGGACTGTGGAGCTTGGAGTGTCCCTAGCTAGTCCCCTAATTGTACACATGGGAACGCCCAGGCCCCTCGGAGAGAGAGGATTGGGGTCAGCCCTCCTCATCCCCATCTCAGAGCTTTGTCTACCCTTTCCTCTCTGGCTAGGTCTTACATGGGATCTCTGTGGCAGAATGAGGCTGGCTGGATTTCTGTGTCACGACCTGAGCTGGACTTGCCATCCATTGAGCTGAACGTGGAGAACAGTCACTACTGCCACTCCCAGAAGGGTCCTGGCAGTCCCGGTGACCCCAAGAAGGAGCGGGCCCAGCGCCAGCTCTATGTGGCCTCTGCCATCTGCCTGGTGTTCATGATTGGGGAAGTCGTTGGTAAGGACTTTTGTGCTAATTAAGTGAAATTGGCACGTGGATACTCTGGATGATCCAAAAGGCTTTTCTCCTGAATGTTCCAGCAATATTAATACAGTTGACACTTGAACAGTGGAGTGGGGGGGGGGGGGGGGGG
>NW_005315277.1:0-983 GCF_000412655.1 Myotis brandtii
ATGGTGATGTGATTTATTGAGAGTAAAAGCCCTAAGGGAGTAATAGGTAAAGGATGGAAGGGAATTGAAAGTTCTGTATTAGACATGCTAAATTCGAGATGCCTATTAGACAAGCAAGTGCAACTACCAACTGGGCAATGAATGTGAGTTTAGAGTTCAGGGAAGATGTCAGAGATGGAGGTATAAATCTGTGAACCATTCAAAGATAGATAGTATTCAAAGCTATGGGAGTGGATGAGATGACTTATGGAGAGAATATGGGTAGAGGAGAGGAGAAATGAGAAGAGGTGAAAGGTGATTTGAAAGCCTGGCAGTGTGCCAACACTTAGAGCTCAAAGAAGAGCACAGCCAGAATGTTGAGAAAAATAGTACAGAGAAGTAACCAGTAAAATGTACAAGATGGAGGTCATTGGTATGATGATTTATAGCCCATGTAACTTATAGTCCAAACCATGATTTTTAAAAAAGTGAAATGGAAGTTATCAATAATTCTGCCAAAATATTAGTGTAAACTGGGACTGTCCTGGGCAAACAAGAACATATAGTCAACCTAACACTGGCGACCTCCGTAAGATGGGTTTCAGCAGAATTGTATTGATGGCAATCTGATTGGTGTGGGCTAAGGAGCGATAAAAGGTGAAGAAATGAAAACAGGAACTTTAGGCAACCCTTTGGAGAAATTTCACAATAAAGAAGGTAGCAAAAAATGGGACATGGCTAGAGAGAATATGAAATTGAGGAAAGGGTGGGAGTTTTTTATTTAATGGGAGATATTGTAGCATCTATGTATGCTAATGTAAAGGGCCAGGAGAGAGGAAAATTTTGATAATGCAAGGGGAAAGGAAGAGCAGAAGGAGAACAAGGATGAGATTCTGTGCACAAGTGTAATGGCTGAACTTGGATGTTCAGTACACCCATTGTAATGAGGGAGGCAGAATATGTGGATACTAGAGGCCCAATGCACAAAATTCTTGCATGGGTAG
>NW_005315278.1:0-983 GCF_000412655.1 Myotis brandtii
CTTCATTTCAAATTCATTCATTCATTCATTCATTCATTCATATATCAAACTGCCTGTTGAATGCCTAGTTTGAGACATTCTGCTAGATGCTATGATCACAGAGATTAACTTGAGAAATGTGTGCTTCTGAGGAATGAGGCATGTAAACAAACATTACTGAATGTACTAAGACACATACATCACTACAGGGGTTCACAAGAAGGAGTGCTCAATTTTGTTTACAGGGTGTAGGCAAGGCTTCAAAGAAGAAATGTTTCCTTGGAATTGAGCAGAAATTCGTTAAGCAATGAACCTATGGAAGCTCTCACAGGTACAGGGGCAGCTAGGATAAAGGCACAGATGTTTTGGACATAGTAAGTTAAGTGGCTGAGTAAAGAAATTTTGGCAACAGCCTGAATATGGCCCCACAGCAGTGGGAAGAAAGGTAGGTTGTAGGACACTCAAACATAATCAAGTAGGTAGTAAAAGGCTCTGCAGATTTTGTGTTATTTAAATGGCATGCTTCCTTTGATAGGGGCATCCAATTGTCTGCATGTAAGTACCAGAAATCCTATCTCTGTGTTTCCCTACATTTATCCTCATACAATTTCAAGTGTGGAGAAAATAACCATGTACATAACCTTAGGAGCTACTTATTTATTACTATAGTATAATTGGCATAGAGTGGTTATTAGCAGTTACTCTTCTCAGCCATTAAAGATCATTAATAAGGTGAAGGATCTAGATCTATAGTGAGGGGGATTTGTTTCATGGTTTTATCTCAATGATGAAGAGTACAATATAAATAATATTTTAGTGAGGATGAACTGTTCAGTAGCAACTCTAAGTGTCATATATCACAAAGAGGATGTTGTCAAACATCATATTTCATTTGACTGGCACAAAACTATAAACCTCTCAGACACAGTCTCAGCCTGGCAACATAAATTTGGTGTCAATTTTACTGCCATTTTATTAATGAATTAAATGCATTGCAATGAAGC
>NW_005315279.1:0-983 GCF_000412655.1 Myotis brandtii
CTGCTGCAGCGGGGCTAAAGACTCCCGTTACCAAGAACTGTGTCTAATGCTAAGGGGACAGTTTCCTTTTCCGTCCATGTCCCCCGTATTCCTATGTTCAGTCATCAGCGGGAGAGGCACCTGTGCATGCTGCAGAAAGACGGGTAGTCCCATCCCGCCCCAGCAACCACTGCCCACATGTCTGCCCTTCCTCTTGGTCTTTACATCATTTTTAATGTCATGGGAAGGGACCCCCAGCCCCACCACCAAAAAGGCAGAATACAAAATGTTTTAGCCAGTGTATTTGGAAAATCCTTTGTTTTAAAATGGAGCCTATTAACAGAAAATTTGAGGTATGATAAGACCAACGGGCCAGGGGACACTTGCATTGAAAAGATAGTGTTTATATTCGCAGCTCCCAGAGGTCCTCCTCGCCCCACTCCAGGGGTGCCCATGAAGGGCGCCAGGGTCCGTGGGGCAGAGGGAGCAGGGGGACTGCGGGCAGCAGCGTGATTGTGGTTTCCAGGGAAGGGGGCAAGGTGGTGAGCAGACTCGAGGCTGCTGCTTAGGATGATCCCAGTGGCCTCTGGGTGTAGGCTGTGTCCTGGTTGTCTAGTGGACCAGGCCCTGGTGCGGAGGGCGGAGGACAGTGGATGGCGGCCTGAAGTGTGGAGGGGCTGCTAGGCGAGGTGTTCACTGTCTAAGACCCCCGGGTCAGCAGGGCCCCCAGTGTGAAAGCATCAGACACAGAAAGTAAAGGTGCAGTTAGTACTAGTACATCCTTTTGATGAAGCCCGGGGCAGCCGCAGCTGTGTTCCACTCCCATGACAGAGAAGTGAACATGGGGAACCTCATGCACTCCAGCAGCAAGGTGAGAAGGGCGGTCTCGAGTGACAGCACAGGGAGAGACGGGGTCTGCACGCCTTCCTGGGCCGAAGCCAGCCAGATAGGCTCCTCGGTGTTCAAAGAGTTTCTGAATTTGGAGGACTCATGTTTGCCTGTAG
>NW_005315280.1:0-983 GCF_000412655.1 Myotis brandtii
TAAAGGCGTCTTCCACCAAGCAAGGCCTTCTGCACCTTTAAGAACTGGTTTTGAAAGAGTCTGTGCTCATTTTAATCCAATTAGCAATTCTTGAATTGCTCGCACTGATTTCTGATTCTCAGAGACAAAATGAAAATCTATGCAAAACTTTATGGGGAGCTTGTAAATTATGGTGCTCTTTGTCCCAACAGCAATGCCCTTTAAAAAGCAAGCCACCAGAGGCTGGCAGTCAGGCATGTTCCAGAAAAAAATGATTTCACTGGCTGGGAAGTTGGATAGGTGACTTCTGAGGTCCCTTCTAACACGAAACTCTTACAACACCAAATTGCAGGGCAAGGAAAACCATCTAGCAAGAGGGGTTTAAACTGGATTTACAATGTGTTTTACCCAGAACAAAGTGAGCCCAAACATTTCAAACTAGAGCTGTCAACTAAGAATGTGTTTGCAAACCAGACAGAATTTAAAATAAACTTCAGCTGGGCAAATGATAAACTTTCCCTAAAAAGGTAATCAGGTGGTGAGTGACCCAACTTTGGAAGTGGTATTCAGACAAATTTCTATACCTGACAAAATGCTTTCACTCTGTTAACTCCAAATGGGCCAGCACACTTGTTTTGGGGGCAGGGGAGGGGTATCAGAGAATCGAAAAGTGAGGATAATGCCATTCCACTCAGCAGACAACCATGGGAAAGCCACATGAGATGGAGCGGGTGGTGGCGGCTCTTAAAAGGAAAGCAAGACAGGCTAAAGCCTGAGGATTGTGGTGCAGAAGAAAGGGGTATGAAGCAGGCAAGCTGTGGTCCCAGGGTCGTGTGAGCAGGAGGTCCTGGGAGAGCAGACACACCTCAGTCAAGGCCTGGTGCCCAGGGTGGGGGTGGAGGGGGGGTTGCTGAAGCCAGCTTACCTTCCTCCTTTCTCCCTGAGGCCATGCCAGACCTTCGAGGCACCATGTTTGGAAAAGATCTCATTCCTTTGGCTCATAC
>NW_005315281.1:0-983 GCF_000412655.1 Myotis brandtii
AAAAAAAAGCTTAATCCCTCAATGGAGCTAGAATTCAGTTTATGTTAGAGGCTGATTCTGGCCACATCATGAAGCATAATTTCTCAAAGTAATTGTTATAATAAATATTGTGTTATATATATAATGAAAATGAAAAAAGATTCTTTTTGGAATTTCTTACCTATGTTATTGAGCACATTATTTATTCCGATGGGTAAATTTTAATTAAGAAAAAACGGACTATCTCCTGTTTCATATTTATAAGCTACTGTACCGAATTTATTTGATGCCACAGTTGTTTACTTGGTGTTATTAGGATAGTAATCTCGATAATAAAAGCCACTTGCAATGTTCCAGTAATCCATAAAGTAATTATAGTGATTCTGCCAAAAAACCGTAACGATGTTTAAACCTTATGTCCTAACTCCTAAGTGTTTATGGTGAGCACTGTGCTTTTCCTACAATGAATGGTCTCTGAGAAATAAATGATTTTTTCATTGCCAAGGCAAAATTTTAAATGTTGTATTAAAATAGAGGAATTTTCATTGTGGCTTGTGCTGTGAATACTAATGCTGTAGGAGTCATGCTTCTTCCTGGGAATAGGGCCATCAGCCTCGCGCGCTCAGCGAAAAATTCTTCTGCTTTCTCACCAAGTAGCAAGACAGCAACTCCTGACCACACTTTAAAACTACATGTGGGGGTCACACGGGGGCTAGACCCTGGGCAGAAGACTCAAAAGTCAACTCGTGTTGTTACTTTAGTAACAACACAAATTGACTTGCACATTATTTGCAGGCCTTGTTGAATAGAATTGTAAAACCACCCTTTATCTAAATTTCCAAATCTTTTCATTATGGGACATTTGAAGCAGGTACAAAAGGAAAGAGAATTGTGTACTGAACCCCCATGTACATATTACGCAGATTCAACAACTATTAACACATGGCCAGCCTTCTTTCACTTATACCCCCGACCTTTGCACTAAATCCCAGCCATCATATCAT
>NW_005315282.1:0-983 GCF_000412655.1 Myotis brandtii
TATTATATAGGATTCTCATCCCTGACTTTTACCAGTCACATCCATACAATGTTGGGGTCATCCCATGATAATGACTTTGGGAATAGCTCCCTGAAGGAAGGGCACAAGTTTTGATGAATACTTAACTGAGATATTCTCAAAATGTATCTCTCACACCGGAATACTATGTGAAACAGTTTTGACTAAAGGATAGATTTTCATTACATTTACATGTCATTGGAAAACAACTTCCTTTAATTTGGTAGACTGAATTGAAACTTCTCAGAAAATATTTCAAATTATTGTTAAAACACATAGGTGTTTGAAAACGGTATTGATTTTATTGAAATATAACAGAGGAAATGAAGATCGCATTTAAAATGTATTTTAATGACATTTAGTACTCGACAGCACTTCTAATACAAATCACTTAAGATTTCCAAAATGATGGCAGAGTAAAAAGATAAAGATGAAATCTTGACCATTGATTTAAAATAAAACTGCCTAATCTAATGAAAACCATGTCGTTTTAAGCATCTGACATTGCTAAATTCAGAAATGCTTTTCTTCTAAGTTTAAAAATGTTAATGTTAACATCAGCCAAGAGATAGTATCACATTAGGTAATCCAGTAAGGAATTTTAGATAGCTGCTATAGTGCTGGTGGAGGCAGTGGTGGTCCCTGCACACAAAGCTACACATTTTTATGGAACTTGGTCATTTATAGATTGCTCTCTTGACTACTACACATTTGCACTTACTTCTAGCTGCATCTGAATACTACTCTAATGTGTTAGATACATTTGCTTTAAAATTCTTTAAGTTGAATTAATAACTATTTACACACCTTCAGTCCACATAGTTTACGTACACAAATAATTGGAGCAGTGCAGTTTTACTCATGTAATTGGGATTATACCTCAGATGATACTTATTTTCCCGCCAACACACACAAGTTGAACTGAGTGTTGGAGGAAAGGGGTATAATTATGAGATTAGTGCACA
>NW_005315283.1:0-983 GCF_000412655.1 Myotis brandtii
GCAAAACAAGCCCTATCCTGACCTCATTTCACCCTCCAAGTAACAACATATTCTCCATTACATCAAAACTCTCTAAAAGTCTTACAAGCTCCCTTTTTCAATGCCTCATTATAGATTCTCTATTGATCCCCTCCAATCAGTTTGTTGTCAACTCTTCATTACAAGTACTATTGTCAAAGCAACCAATGACATTCATTTTTTAATCAAACAGAATGTTTAATCCTTAGATTTCAACATTGTTGAGCTTTCTGCACATTTAACATTTCATCCATTCTCATTGAATACTTTCTTCACTTGGTTTTCAGGACACTACCAGTATATATGCCTTCAGTTGGATAGTAAAAATGACTAAGTTTAAGAAAAGGATGATGTTTTATCCAACCCAGATTGAAATACTTACAAAATAATATTGCTTGGCCTTATCCTAAAACTTAAGAAAACAGGAAAGATTGATATAAAATAAAACCTCTTTAATCTCTGCCTCAATCCCTTGAGGCACAGCAAGTAGTCTACTATAAGTAGCTAATACATACCTAATTAATGAACATCTGCATTTTACTCTTCATCAATATGTTTTCTCCAGCACAAACCTTCTGAACAAATTAGATATATACTATTAGTAGAAAAGAACCCTAGACATCTTCAGAGAAGACATAAGAAGGCATGGTTGGCTTAAGATTAAACCCAATTTGTTTTGTTTTTTTACTTCACTTGTTTTCCTTTCACTGAAAGTCGAAGTACAGTACCCATAAATTGAAGAGCCAAAGTTGTGACAAAGATAACAGCACACAGTTTTGCAGGCCATTTACTGAATGCCCATCCTGTTCTTATTTGGGGTAGTTAGGGAGTTTGAACAAAATTTCCAGAAATGGAAAACATTCCTAGATATCTCCTCTCCCCAGCTCCCCTTGAAGATGGATGATTATCAATATCTCGCTTTTTTCAGTATGGTCACGCTTCCTCTAATCCTTATTGGGGACCAT
>NW_005315284.1:0-983 GCF_000412655.1 Myotis brandtii
TGGCTTACTTAGCTCTGTATTCCATCTAGCTTTTGTTAGACATTTTTGGCTGCTTTCAATTTGTATTGTGAACATATGTTTATGTCTTTCACGTGGCCATCCATACTAACTGTTCTTGGGTATATACTTAGGAGTGGGGTGAAATATAATACATAATATGTATGAGTAATTATTTGTTAACTAAAAATAAATGAATATTTTAAAAACAATCTATGCAGAGAGAAGGGAACCTGCCTCTGTATTAGGGGGAGAGTGTTCCAGGAGAGTGGAGACGGGAGATGGGAGGAATGAGAAGTCAATCTGACAGAGAACCAGGCACCAGTAGCCCAGGGACTAATTTCTCCCCTGAAGAAACAGCCAGTGAATCTGTCTTTATCCAGAGATCCAGGCTGGAGCAAGTGAGATCGGGGGCAGTCAGCCAGCCTAGATCTGCCCAGCACCCCGGGTGCTGCCTCTCCACCCCAGTGTTGTCAGTGGACAGGTCCTACAGGAGGCGAAAGCAGGGAAGGGGCAGGGGAAGCCTCAGCTCTGCTGTGTGGTCTGGACAACTCACTCTAGTTTTCTGAGTCCCACTTTTCGCCATCCCATAATTGCAAAAAAGGCAGCTCCATTCCACTTCTCTGACATTTCCTGGTGGCAGAAGGGAGGGAAGGCAAGTGCCTGTGGAGTGGGGCACATCTATGCAACTTAAAAACTATCAGCAAAATTCATTGCAATGTTGACTTATATTTTTCAAATCCATGCAAATTTCTCATTTGAATGTATAGCACATCTATGTGTTTTAGTATAAAATGTGTTTATTTACAAAGTCTTCTAAGGGCATAGAACTGACCCTGGAAGCTGAGCTATGTTTAATCTTGCCATGTTCCCTGCATAATCATCCCATAATCTGAATGTTGATGAGTTCAGAGCAAGAGGATCTCCAAGGCCTCAAGCTGGAGCAGACAACTCTTCCAACCATGACCAGCCCCCCCCCCCCCCAA
>NW_005315285.1:0-983 GCF_000412655.1 Myotis brandtii
CATAGGGTATGACACATTATATGTTTGTTAATTAAACAAGTTGTATTATCTCGTACCACACACACGCACATATATACACATGCACGCACACACGTGTATGCACACACCCACACATATGCATGCATGTGCATGCACGCACACAGCAATAACTCTGTATGGGGTTTGCTAAGGTTTCCTTGTCTCTGGCACCGTTACTCCTGGGGAGCCTGGACTCGGCCCCGCCGTGTCACGCTCTGACGTGTCGCTGGGAGAGAGGCTGTGGCCCACCCCGATCTCGGCAGTTTTCTTTGGGGTCCTGCAGACCACGTTCCCATCGGGGTTCTTGGGGACCATCTCACCATGTCCTCTTGCCCAGACGTCCCCCGGGGAGCTGGAGGGGTCTTTGCTACCGTCCTGCTCTTACGCCGGTGCTTCTGGGTGAGACCCCGGGGGTTTGGGGGGGAAGCTGTCATCACCTCCTGTTTCCAGCCCTGGTAAGGTGGCAGGAGCCTTATTGTCATCCGTGTTCTCGCTGGCTGTGCCCACTGCACACACGACCCCTGCAGACCTGAGATGTCAGCGCTCAGCCAGGAGCCGCGGCCACGGCCACTCCGTCCCAGGTGACTGGCTGTGCAGTGGACAGGAGGGGTCCTTTATCTCGGAGAATTATGGGTTACCAGGAACCAGTGGTCCTTTCATTAACCCGTGTGTTAGAATGTAGATCATGTCTGTCTGTCACCCGCGTGGCCTGGGTGTGGGGGACCAGTGGGTGAGGCCTCCACGCCCCCAGAGAACCTGCGTTGTGTGGGGCTGCGTCGGGCCTTCAGACCTTTGTCCTCAGCGGCAATTTGGGGCCTTAGTTTTGTAGATGTTATAACCGCTTAGATCTTGTTGTGCTGTCGAGGCTGAGTGCGAGGCCCTTGACACGTGCAGACATACACATATACACACAGAGAGACACACAAACACACAGACACACACAGAGACATACACAGACACACACA
>NW_005315286.1:0-983 GCF_000412655.1 Myotis brandtii
CATCTATACGTGCCCCAAGTGATCAGCTTTCATCTCTGCCATGTGAAGAGGAACTAGGCGAATGGTCACAAACATCATTGCCTTCAGGAACCTTGGCAAGACACTAAAGAAGTGACCCAGTGGAGGTAGTCCTAGGGGTGAGCCGGAGAGTCCACAGCCTGCCTGTGTCTGCAGGGCCCAGTGATCGAGCCGCAGCTCCTGTCCATGTTGCCACGTATGCTTTGGTCCAGTGTCGTCAAATTGTATTAGCTCTCAAGGCAAGTCAGAGGTTCTGTCTAATTCGAGTGTTTTTGAGCAACAGGTCCATTCAGTATATTAACTGAAATCGGTCTTGCCATCTGTTATTATTCAGGGGTCGTGGCTCAGAGGTGTCTGATGGACAGGTGACACGTGTCCCAGAGATGCACAGCCGCTGCAGTCAGGCATGTAGGCAGTCATTTTTGGGAAGTTGACCATGGCATCACGGAATCTCTGGGGCAGCATGATACAGTAGCTGCTAGCTCTATGTGGCCATTTAAAATGAAATTAATTCAAATGAAATTCCATAAAAATTCTGTTCCGCAGGTTCACTGGTCCAATTTTAAGTGCTCCATGGCCACAGGTGGCTACTGGCTACAATATTGCACCATCCAAGTGAACGTGGTCCTGGCCCAGGGGAGTCCACGGGGCAGTGGTGTTCTGTGTCTTGCTCAGTATCGAAGAGAAAACGGTGTAACAGGGACAGTGTATTGACCCGTGAAAGAAGGTGGAAGGAGATTACTTTTAAGCCCCATGAGGTAGATGGTGAGGAGGGACCTGAGTTATTAATATTTTTACTCTATCTTGATAAATTGACTCAGAAAATAGAGGGAGGTTGATCCCGAGTGACAGTGACATCTGTAGAGTCAATTATGTAGACATTGTCAAAAATAAAACACAAAAGTACCAGATGGGCTCATAAACTTCCCTGCCTTTTGTTTGTGTGTTTGGGGCCAATAAAAAAA
>NW_005315287.1:0-983 GCF_000412655.1 Myotis brandtii
TTCTGTTTAAAAACACAACAAACAGAAACCTTCTGTTGACCTACATCTTGCTATAATTACTGTCTTTGTACATAATATTTTTCTTGAAAGAACTTTGTATATAACCTGGCTGCAATTCATTTTTTTCTCTTTTCTTGAACCCACTTGACTGAGGCTTTCCCCCTAACTACTCTACTAAAAATGTCATATGTCAAGATCTCCAGTAACCTACACATAACTAAACCAAATAATCATGTCTTATACATCAGTGCTGTGCTGATAACATTTAACAATACCTCTTATGAGGAGAAAACATCTCTAGTTCTAAAAGTCTACTGATTCCCGTGGTATAAATACTCCAACCATGGCCAAACTTCCAACATGATAGCAATGAACACAGCATGCAAAGAAATTCATGCAACTGGCTCTCATTTGCTGGCAAAGTAGGCTCCAGAACCCAGTGACCTTAATGGATGTTGCCTTTTCTGCAGTATTTGATACAATAAATTACTCAGTACTTCTCAACTCAACACTACATTTCTAGAAAACTACTCTCATTTGTATTACTCCTAGATTTTGGTTTACTCCTTCTTGGGCTCTTCTATGCCACATGTTCACACCCCATTGTTGCACCCTGATATCTCTTTACTTTTCCATCTGTACTGTAACTTGAAGAACTCAACCAGGCCCTTGGAATGAAATACCCTCTATATATCTAAATATTCCATCCTGACTTCAGTAACAATTATCTGAATTCAGATGTCCAATTATGAACTCGATATCTCCCCCTGGATATTTAAAACTAAAAATGTCCAGTACTAAGCTCCAACCATATTTCCCAAACCTGCTCTAACCAGAATAGTTTCAATATGTCTAGTTGCTCAGTCCAAATACTTAAGTGTCAGTCTTAATGCCTCTCTCTTTATCACATGTACATTCTGTTGCTTTCATGGCCACAACAGCAATCCTGTCACCTTTGCTTTCAAACTATAATCAGGTCTTTG